>NW_017307024.1:276348-349441 GCF_000935625.1 Nanorana parkeri | reverse complement strand
CATTGTACCCGCCCTCTGCTGCAGTTCTCCATCAGGTCCATCAACAGAGGGCGGGTACAATGCTAGTTTACTATTGGCTATCACAAATTGAAATAGCCAATAGGAATCTAGCAATGCATTCCAATGGACAAAAACGTTTTGTTTTGTTATTATTCTGACACGGCTCCGTGTCAGAATAAAGAAAAAAAAATGAAAAATCAGTGTTTCTCTCCTGGGCGGCCGGGAGCGGGAGACTCCCAGATCGCCCGGGAGATTTTTTTTAATTTTCTTTTTTATGGCAGCAGAACCGCCGGACATTAGAAAACTGTTGGGCGGAGCTAGCTGTCACTTCTAGCTCCGCACAATCGTTTTCTATTTACTTTTTTTAAACTTTTTTTTACTATTTTTCTGTTCTGCTCGGAACAGAAAAATAATAGCAACCAACCAAATGTTTCTGTAGTAAAATCAGTAACCATATAAATTATGATTGGTTCCTGTGATTAATAATATTATTGTAATTAAATAAACCCTTCAAAGTCTGTACCTTTGCAAACAGCCTTCACTGGCAGAATATCAGAAAAATAAAGCATTGTGACACAGCATAATGTATAGACTTATGGTGATTCGTGTCAGCATGGCAAAACATGCCCATATTTAATATCAAGCCATATTTTGTTGCATTTAAATCTCTGTTCCCTGACATCTGTGCATGTGCTTCATAATCCACTTGTGAAATTCCTTATGTAATTCCAGTAAGTGTTTTATGATCTAGCACATCCCCTTCAACTCTCACTCGCCATTCTGCTTCCTTGTGAAGACTAAATATCATGGGTACAGATCGGAAATAGCTTCTCATATCATATTGTCTCCTCCGCCATGCATGCAGTGTGAATTGATTACACAGTCAAGAAGAAATAATGTAATCTCCTCTTTGTCGGGCATATTGACTTAGCTCTCAGATTCGAATAATTTGTATCCTAGACTATGGGAGGGAAGCTGTGGCTGCAACAGTCTCATTTCACCGTCATTACTCTTGCAGGGGAGGGGATGAAAATGGGTCCCATCACAGAGGCGAATTATAAACTTAGAGAAAAGCATTTTCTTCCTGAGTTCCTTGTAGATTGCTGTGTCATTTCTTCAAATAAATCATTTACAAAGATCCCCCACAGGCCAAGAATGGGAAGTTGGCCATTCTGGAAAATACTGACGCAGCCACTGATAGGATTCAGGCTTGGATTAGAGAAATACATTTAGAGAATACATGTGTAAAACTGTCCATTGGCTTTGGAGGAACGCACAGGGCCCTGCAACATGGATACATGACCCTCCGAGTGCCTAATATGCACAGCTCCTCACCAGCAAATATACAGTTTTCTCCCCCACAACAGCCATATATAGGTCCTTTAGTAGCCATATATACAATTCTCTCCCCCCACAGCAGCCATATACAGTTGGGCAAAAAAGTATTTAGTCATACCATACCAGCAACAGTGTGTGTTATAGAGTATTTATAGCCAAATTTATAAAAAAATCATATATACAGATCCTATCCTACAGTACTCCCACATGTAGACCTACATCTTAAGGGGTCACTGCTACACACTGCTAGGAAGTATGGCCTTGCTTCTCTTGTGCTCTACATCATTTGACAAGAAGTAGATCTGCATGAGGAAGTGCTGAAATTAATACTAACCACTATGCCCTGTAAGGCATGGTGGTAATTAAACACTATGCCACCAGTAATGGCAGTGCCAGGTTTAAATTTGAAGCACTTCAGAGGAGATTTGGTACATGTATCTTCCATACTGGTGCATAACAAGACCTAAGAATGTCTGGTTCTGGGGGCAAAGGTCGTTGGGATTCCCCTCACTTTGGGAAGGTTTCCTCTCTCTTTCTTTAGAGCCTTCCCTACACAGCAATAAAAGCCTTCCCCAAACCCTACCTGAAACCAAAAGAAAACTTCTACGGTGAGTCATACTACAGTTTGGTTTGCTAACAAAAATTTGGATCGCAAGATAGGATTGATAGATTGATGTGACTTGTTCTCTATACTCCATCATGGCCATAATCAACTATGATGGTATTATATAACAAAAAGTAATATTTATAGGGGAGCACAGCAAGCAAGTAAAATGTGAAAAAACACTCCAAACATTACTCTCAGGAACATGTTACAATAGTTACCAAAGTGTGTACACAATGAAATACACTATATTTATCCTTGAAATACTGGTCTTCCACTCTTTCGCATATCATAATGAATACTGTATGATTGTTGCTTGTTCCATTTCTACCACTAATATTGACAGCTTAGCGCTTTACCAGGAATGAATAGGGAACCACTTCAAGAAGAGAAACTAGCTGTTATTTCACTGGAAACAATTAACTTCCTGACCTTGAAATGCCTGATAGTTGTTTATGCCTTAACTCCACTAACCACCTCATCGAGCTACAACCCACACCAAAGTATTGAACATGAGTATGAATCTATTGCAAACATTTATAAGGTCTATCCCTAACAACCTGGCTCGAGGCTATCAAGATCTAAGATCTCCAGTCTCTATTTTTAGATAGAAATATATTAGAAACAACTCCAAGCAATTGGTAATACTGCATATTCAATAAACAATTGTTAAAGTCGCATTAATAAACTGTGCCAGGTAAATCTTTCTGTAATACTTCTTTGTAAAAATTTTTTACCATAATCCGCTTTACAGCATCTGAAATGATGAGCCGATTTGGCTGTACGTGATGCTGAAATGGGAATGAAGAGGCGAAGAAGAAGGGATTGAGTACCATGTTGCATGCACTGGTGTTGTGTCTGGGAGGTTTTCAGGCAGAACTGAAAGAACGCTTTACAGACATGTATCAGGAGCCAGAGTTAAAAGTAGCTAAATGCAAAAACAAGAATTAAATTTTTTACAACTTACATGTGGTGTGTTCGTTTTCTTTTGTTCAGGCTTTTTTACCTTCCTACTCACCTGGTGGTCCTGTCAGTAAAACACTTTCCGCCCTGCCATTCAAAAGGAAAGAAATATGGCCGCACCCTGAGTTCCTTTGGAGCAGTTTATTACAGGTCAAACAAAGTCACAGGCTTAATCATAGATGGCTTCCCATCCCGTTCACTTTCAATGCTCACTAAGTGTACTGTGTCTATGAAGCAGCGTTGTTACCCTAGAAAAGGGCAACATAACACCCCCTCCTCTACCTCCATAACATTGGGGTAGGTGTAGTTCACAGAGAGAGCCGGGAACAAAGTAACAGATCAGAGGGTAACAAAGGCAGAGAGCACAGGATGTTATCAGCTTACCATATTTCTGGAAGAATCAACAGTTGCTTTTTGCACTTCCCGAAACAAAACGATTTCAACTTTATATTTAACACACCAAAAAGTATGAAAAAAGAGAAGCTCATTGTTAATGTTTACATACACTTTAAAGCCCAATTCTGGGCTCGTGAAGCTACCTTCCTCTAGTCCCCTCCTGATATTCGAGTATGCCTGCAACGTTAAGAAAATATGCACACTTTTTTATGTGTGGTTCAGTGACATCACTCCATCATCTTCATCTTCTTTTTCCTCTGGCACCGGGCAGATCCTGAATGCAGCAGAGAGCAGCGCCACTTCGGTAAAACTATGCAAGTGATATACATGGGCAGAGCACTTTATGTTTTTCTCTGTCATTTCAAAATGTCTCCTCTTCTCTGTTTGCTGCCTCCACCATTCTTCTCTATGTCTATCCCTATGCATTTGCCATCATTGCTGCTGACATACAGATGTAATGATTCAGACTTGTCACTTTAACTCTTAAAATACACAAAATAATTTGTCTTCATGACACGTTTTAATTCAAGTGATAGTAAAGTCAAACTTTTTTAAAGCTTTTTTTAAAAATGCTGATGAAATAATTTACAATGGATGCTGCTCCTTCTTTAAAATGTGTAGTTAACTGCAGAATCAACTGGAGCACTGGCCCTGATATTCTGATATAGGGTAACACCTTTCCCTTGCAGGGTCCTATGGAGCGACCCTTTTGTGTGCTAGTAAGCAGTGTGTGTGTCTTCACAAACAAACAGGCATAGCAAGGCAAGTCACTAGCCTGTTACCTACTCCCTTCTACATGCTAATATATGGACACCTGCTGGAGACTGTGCCCTCCTTTGTGATCTTAAACTGGGCAGGAAGTTCTGGGAAGCAGAGCTGTGAGAGTTGGAGCTGTTCAGAAACATGATGATTGTAAGTGTTTGGTCAAAAATGTAAAGAAATACTTTGCTTGACAGTGTATATTTGTTTGATCTGGATTCATTATAGAAAAAAAGGTTTGACAGTTTAATACTACTTTAAGTGTATTTGGTAACATTCAAACAGCCTTGACAAATGGGACACTGTCATTTTTTCCCAAAAAACTATATATTCCCAAAATAAATAAACCATCCATATTCAAGATCGATTTGTCTGCCTTATGTCCATTTGAGGTGTGTCCCTCACACTCTCTACATCCTCCTAAATTTTAGCTTCTTCTAGTTTTATACGAGTACACTAATGTGCAAAGCAAACCACCTGATCTCTTTAACAACCTCATGGACTTCTCTTTATTTTAACCCATGAGTTATACAGCCTATTGGGTTTTTAGGTGTTCATGTATCACTGAAGTTTAATTGATATAAATTATGACTACAGTATAAAATTCAATATTTCTTAACACAGAAAAACGATAAAAAATGGTTTCCACATTACATTAAATAATTTAAAAATATATATCCAAAATATGCTCAAAATCATATGGTTGAATAAAAGTCTATCTATTTGCACAATCAACCTGCACCTATTCCCTTTATTCATAAAAGTTATATTAGGTAGAAGTGCATCTTTCAACATAATATACTGGTCAAATGACCAAGGTCTTGTTGTGTCCTCCAACCTCATGGACTTCTGCTGTGCCCAAGTATACTTCTATCATTACATGTTTTCAGGGGCGTTTCTAGGTTCCTAAAAAACATGGGGTACCCCATGGCATTTAGACTAAAATGTTAATGGGTTTGTAGTATGCCATAACAAAAAGTGAAGCCATTTCTCATTCCATATGACTGAACATCAAAAACAAATGTATAATATTGATTCATTATAGTGATGCACCTATACCAATACTAGTATCATTGCCGATACTGAGCATTTGCACGAGTACTTGTGCAAATACTCCGATACCGAAACGTGATATCGTCACCTTAATTATGCAAATTAAGCAGCTGCGTTAGGTCCCACGCTTGATGGGCACCTCTGATCCTGTGGTGCCTTGGTTTACAGTGCTTCCACCGGCCCGCACATCACCCCCTCCTGAGATCCTCCACAAATCTCCCCCTCCTGAGACCCTCTGCCCAGAGACATCAGGCAGCAGAGCGGGAGCACAGAGTGCGCCATGTACAGATATGGTGCAGCAAAACTGCACCTGAACTCCACAGCTACCTTAGAAATATTAACTGATGTTTCTGTCCTGTGTTTTATTCTGCATTGCTGTATAATGTATTGCTTGGATTTGTAGCCCTCTATATCTGATGGTATTATTCTGTATTGCTGTATAATGTATTGCTTGGATTTGTAGCCCTCTATATCTGATGGTATTATTCTGTATTGCTGTATAATGTATTGCTTGGATTTGTAGCCCTCTATATCTGATGGTATTATTCTGCATTGCTATATAATGTATTGCTGGGATTTGTACTGCTCTATAGCCGGTGTAGTTCTACATTGCTATATGATGTATTGCTCAGATTTTTAGTCCCTCTACAGCTTGAAGTCAGTACCTGAACTACCAGGGTTGTAGCAGTTATAGTAGCAACCGGGCCCTGGTGCTCCACCACTGTCCTAAAATCAGTCTGTATTGTTTTAGAAAAACTGTCACATGACACTAAAAAAAGGTATCAGTAAATGGCATCAGTGGGTACTTGAGGAAAAGTATCAGTACTCGTGCTCAGTGTGGAAAAAATGGTCTAATATTGTTTAGTGAAAAAGAAATATGCATTGTGAGGTTCAGGCAAATGAAGAGACTGTGTACTTAAAGATGCCAGGTTCTATCATTTTCTACTCAACATTGTTCTAAAGAATTGAAATAGGGAAATGCAGTTGCTAGTCCAGTGAAAATGGATGACAAAAATGAAAGGATCATACTAGGGATGATGGCAAAGAACACTTGGGTACTCAGTAGAAAACCTAGGGGCAGGGCACATTTCCTGGGTGCCACTGTCTAGCAACACCCCTTCATGTTTCTGTGTCTTATACATTTGACATTGGTTTCTTCCAACCACAGGCACAGACACAAGCAATTAGCACTCTGATGCTCTCTAGGTGAGAAATGCAGGTCTGAGACCTGGCGCACTTGGCCGGACACCCAGATGTCTAGGCCTAGCAATGCATTTAATAATAGATTTATTCTTCATAGGTCTATGGGAATCTTCAGATTTCCTCTCCTTATCTCTCATTCAAATAGTAGTAAACACGGGCCAACAATGAAAAATGAAAGAATTGCAAAAATGGCTGACATTACACAGTGAGCTGAATGTGTTTCATTTAAAATCTGTTGTCATTCCTTTATTGCCTTGAAGACGCTAGGGCAGAGTAAGTTCATCCCACTAATTAAACCTCTAGACAGCGTCTAGCCACATTAGGATTCAAAATATTGACAAGGATTGGAGCAAAGTATAGCACTGAAACACATTTGGGAATGAACACATCTTGTGGACAGTAACATATGCATCTTTAAACTAAATCCTGGCCAAATCTGTAATCAGGTCCCTGGCTAATTTCTCTGCAGACAGAGCTGAGGGCAAGGCTCAGATGTGATTCTGAATAACAACCAGCCAGGGTTTCCCCTAGAAATAGGTCTGTCTGACAGCTGATCATCACTGGAGTACAGCCACAGGAACAGAGGACAGAGGCATGTGTCTTGTGACCATGTAATTTAGCCATGCCTCTGGTGCCAAGTACGTAAAAGTCAAATAAGGCTGAGAGACACATTAGTCCCATTTCCTATGTAATTGTCAAATGTCAGAATAGGCTTTATATCACGCTGACTCTATTAACTTAATGCTAAGCTTCAGTGATCAAGCCTTTTTCCTCTTAATGCTACTGATAGTTGCCTTGTCTGTATTGTGTGCTTGCTCTTTATTGTGGCTTTATTTCTATATAGGTCCCTGAGATGAAAGCTTCATATACTGTGGTGTAACCTTTTGTATAGTGAATGGTATTATGTATAGGGACCTGAAATTATCGATATACTGCAGGTGCTACATCATACCAACTGGTATAGCCAACCTGACTAGGCATGCCCTGAGCTGTGGGGTACAGCAAGCCTACGTTGTGATGCTAAGGTGCCTGCAATTCCCACAAGCAATGCAAAGGACAGTATAGTGGAGCCTAGAGGGGGTGCCAGGGAGAAGAGGACAGTTTCAACACAGATCCAGTGCTCTCAAATTAAGTCAACCATGGTAAATGAGAGGTTTCTTCTTCAGACATTTTTTTTTTTTTTACCTGCCAGCATGGTATATCATTCATTGGTTTCCTATATATCTCTTAGGTTTAGCACACACTACACAGTCTGGCTGCATAACCTCATTTAGATCTATCAACAAATGTGTAGTGCAAGGGCCTGCTAAAATTGCATGTTTAATGAATGGATAGATTAGGTAGGTCCTTATATTACATATTGGATCGTGGATTTTCAGCTTTACCAATTATGTTGGTGAGAGTTATGCAAGCCACCCACCATCCTAAATCTCACGGGACTGTCCTTGATTTAAAGTATATTCTTGTGGCCCTGTTTTACTGTATGTGTCCCAATAATGCAAGGCTGCCCTGAGCCATCCCCTGAAGTACCTAACCCCCCACCCCCTTCATGACTGACTGGCCAGTGGTACAAGCAGCCTCTCCCCTTTCTATGATATATGGTACCACTGAGACAATGCTTTTAATGTACAATGTAGCTATTCAGCTCACACATTATTCCCTTGTTGTAGCCAACCTGAGAACTGAATTTATTTTCGAGAGACAACCTTCATTGTTAGCCACCCACATCTTCCTCTGCACTGAAGAAGAATTACTGTTGGCTGGGTGATTACTGGAGAGAAACCAGTGCTATTAAGGATGCTGAATGTCCTGCAGAAGGATTACACAAAAAGCAATGAAGGGGACATAGGCATCAGGTGAGAGCTAGGTATCATATCCACTCACATCTACGGTTCTGGCATAAGAAAATCTTTCACAAGCCTGGGCAATGCAAAACAAGCATATGGGTAAAAATATCTATAAGTAGAGGTTACCTTCAGTAGAAACAGTAGATCTTGACTTTTCTAGAAAAAAAGTGAAGCTTGATCCAGCTCCCTCCTGCCTCCCGGCCCACCTATTGGGTCAGTGGAGGCCAACCATCACATTAAAGGACCAATCTGAGTTGTCAGGATAAGGTCAAACACATTTTACAGGAAAACTCAACACTTGCATACAGCTTTAGCTGCTTATATCTGTGGATGTACTGATTGCTTTAACATGTAGTTTTCATTGAAAAATATTTTAATATTATAATTGGTTTGAAATGCCCAAGTTATAGGGTTGCTTTAAAACTGCATAGAAAAGTTGATTCTCATAAAGGTGAACGAAGAGTCAGATATTTTGTAATATTTCCACAATAGTTATGATATATCAGGTACACCCAGGAAAACCTGAATTAGTACTGCAGTGTGAGAGCAATGATATATTTTCAACCAAGATCACCCACTTAACAAATAGAAGGAGGAGTCTTAAACACAGAGTGGACTACTAGCTTCATAGACCTAGCAATTGCATTTTGCCCAAGTGCACTGATGCTCACCATGCCATTCTAATGTCTTGCCTCTATATAGCATAGCATATAGTATACAGTGTATGTGATATAATATATATGATATAGAACCTCGATATCAGTAGTTTCCAATTTAAAAGGGCCTAAGGACCACATTTGTATCCACACGTTGAATGTAGGGATACATCTGAATAAACTATTTTTGTTGTTTTACTGTAATAATTGTGATTAAGCCATGCCCACTACCAGAAAACCACAACTAATTTTGCTGGTGTGATTTAGCTATTCTCCCTTCTTATGCTCCCAGGTATTCCCATATTTCAAGGTCATTACGAAGAGACTTTATTCTTCCTTCTGGATGCAGCAGTTAGCTAGCTAGTGGGCAATTCTCAACACTGGAGACTAAAAACCCATGAATCTCTTCTCTACTGGAATATTAGATCTAGGTGGCTTGAGACCTTCAAAAACAGGTCAGGCACTAAAGATCTCATCCCTCCTTACCCCCGTGTCTAGGTGTAAATGACATGCCCTGATTCACATCACCCAAAAGTATGTGACATGATAAACAAGCTAAAGCCAACTATTATGATTCTGCTCCATTTTAGTATAGCACCTTTTAATACTCAAAGCTGTTCATGCAATTATGAAGCAAAAGATGTGTGTGAGAATTACTGTTATCATTACTGCAATTAGTAGGACCGCATAATTACAAGCCTCCCTGATTTAATGGGCATCATTTAATGAGTTCAGTTCATGTTCAATAGGAGCATATTGCAGGGGGGGTGTAGAGCTGAAGGGTTTTATAGTACAGCAGCAACACTGAGGTCACTGAGGACCGGACCAAGCATTTTAAATGAGATATTTACTAGTGAACCTGTCGGTGCTTATATAGTATTTAGGTTAATGAGTCAAAACGCTATTAAAATGCATGTGCAAGACTGAAAGAAACCTGTGGTTTGCCTGTGCAGGGAGAAGAAACAGGTTTCCTTTCAAATCCAACATCCCCAGTAGAATATTCTTGTCTTTTCTTCACCCACATCCCCCCACAAAACTACTCAGCCAGGGGTAATAAAGATAAAATACCTGTTACTTTCAAGTATGGAGGAGCATGTGACTCATAGAAGGTGATATCCCTGCCTCTTTATGGCCTGCCTCTCCACAACCCGTTGCTTTCTCTTCCTGGCCTGCTGGTGCCAATGCCCCCTCTGCTTCTATTGGCTGGCAACGGTGTACACCCTCAGGCAGCATCCTCATTGCTAAGCAGCGGCCAGCTCGAGCTGCTCTGCCTTCTCTCTTCTGATTGGCTACAGCGCTGTGGCGCTCTATTTGAGCACCAGCTTCCTGGTTTCTGTAACTGTGCCTTGCCTTGTATTGCTACTTTTGCTTGATTGAGTGACTTTGCCTGGACACAGATTATTCTTCTGTTTGTCACCTGACCTTGCCCATTACCTGGAAAAGGGATACCTCATTGACCAAAGGCTGCCCAGACCCTTGTCTGCATAAGAGAAGTCTTCTGATTGCCGCCTGCCCTGACCTCTTGCCTGGATAATGTATACATCAGGGGTAAGCAAACAGTTCGTTCTCCACACATGGTTCAGGGTAGGCTGCAAACAACCTCTATTTCCAATATATATATACCAACAAAAGAGTCGATGGGGCTTTTAAGGTGTCTATTGGGGAATGTGGGGCAACATAGCTAAACCTATAAACACAATGTAGTGGGTATTCATTAATATAAAATAATTTTTATTCCATGATCAATATATAGTTAAAAACATATCAATTTAATCTAGAGAATTGCAAAGATAGACAGATTTAAAACTAAAACCTCCCTGGACTTCGTGCAGATACATAAAATACATAATCTCGATAATAATCCATAATTTCAGTCATACATTTCATAGGTAATATCTTTAAATAATTTAAAAAAAATAGTAATATTTATGATTAAGTCATCTGTAACTGCACTATTGCAGCCTTCTATACGTTTCGACGAAGCTTCTTCAAGAAGTTTTTTAGGAGGTAGCCATCTTTGAAATGTTTGGTAATATACCACAGTTCTGGGACAATTCTAATAATAAACTCAATTGTCGCAAACCACATTATACCTCATTCTAGGAAGGGATTCCCTCCTAGTGCATCCAGCTGCCCCAGTCCGACCGTCCGTCTCTCCCCCCATCTCACTAAACTCCCGCCACACTCAAACACGCTGCCCGACAATGTCGACGTGTGACTGTGTGGCCAGGGCGCGCCATAGGTCCGCACATGCGCCCTAAATAGTGCATCTAGTAGCTCACTGTGTTGTGGAGCTGCAAGCCGGTTCAGTGTATTACAAAAGTGATACAAAGTATCCCTGAGGAGAATAGAGTATCTCCTCAGAATACTTAGTATCAAAAGCCCATGTAAATAAAAAAAATTAACCCCTTAGTGCCCCCTAGTTTAAAAAAAGTTTTTAAGTTTGTCAAAAAAAACTTAAAAAAGAAAAAGGTAAAAAAAAATATGGTTTGATAAAATTTTTATTATAAGAAAATATATTGCTGAGGAGGCTATTGAATTTAGGAGATAAACATGCCACATTCTAAAATTGTTCCACACGATAATTGTATTTCACTCCTTGTATTTTGTGACCTATAACTCCCAAAATAAAATCCCAGGCATATGATATACCCTATAAATCATGTCAAATAAAATAATTTAATATTAATTATTTTCTGTTAGCTACACTAATTATATATACATTATTGCTGCCAAAACTGTGGAAAATGTGTTTTTTCTCCATGTTTTTAATTTTTTTATACAAAAATAGGCATTTATATATGCATATATCACATCAAATTAAAGCCCGTTTTGTCCTTTAAAAAACGGTATATAATAGGTGTAGGCGCAATGAATGAGGAAGATGGAAATGATGATTAAACAAACACAGCAAAAATGACAAAATTGCTCCGGTCCCCAGGAACAAAAGGTTTTCTGTAGCTGTGTCACTAAGGGGTTAACCAGCATTTGAAGTAGCTTAAACACGTTTTGACTTTAATATCACTTTAAGTCTGCCATAATGTGCTACCGGTAATATGTTGTGAATATTAACACATTATGGCTTTTAAGCTCCAGTGGTCCTTTTTTAAAAAAAAAAAATGACTTCCTCTTTAAGGTGGCTTTATTACAGGGTTCCTACAAAATTAGACCAGCCTGTGAAAGCAATCTGCAACACTTCTAAGAAGATGATAAAATCGAGCCTGGCACAACAGCATAACATTTTCAAAATAAAATCATCCACTCCATCATCTCATTTAAATTGGCTGCATCCAGAATGGACTCCGAGCACACAATTACAACTGGAAGGTTATTCATACGACATGGCCCTATGCCCATTATCAAATGCTCCTTCAGTAATGACACCAATCTTGCCGCACAAACCATGCAGAGCAGCGTGAGGCCTGGAGCATCAGAACGGAGGGAGAAAAAAAACTTTAGCACTTATTAGCAAGACTGGCGGTCCTGCTCAGGAAATTGCAGGCATACAGCTTCTTCTGTTGTGCTGGGAGATAGTCTGAAGGCTTGACACATCTATAGCGATCACTTCCCGCTGACAAGACCGGTCTCCTGAACCTGACAACTGCATTTGTACAGTGATATAGATCTCCAACTCCGCAAGGCTACCAGAAACATGCTTTACGCAGACACACACATACACATTTTAACGCCATTATAATGAACGGATCAAAGTAAATATTTGGATGTCACGCACAGCAGTCAACTGGGTTAGAGCTGTTATATTTCCAGTAAAGTCTACAAGAGGTTATAGCTCAGCATCGGCTGCTATAGGAAACAGCTTCATTTTCTGGAACTAAACTGGCTTCTTTTCTGTCTTTACAAATGAGGCCAGAGGTGTTGCATCTTTTTAAACTACTGATAGAAGGTGATACAGGATCCATTGCTAAAATGACTCCAGCATCTGGAACATTTCTCATGTTAGGCCCTGTTCACAATGGCGCTTGCATTGCCATTACTAGGTAATACCCTAAAGACTGCGTTTTTCCCTGCGGAACACACGTTGTCATGTACTACTTTTCTGCATTTGGCGCACCTTTGGAATGGAATTTAGATATTGGAGGTCCCAAGATACCCGCAAATCAAAGACTCGGTTAAAAAAAAATTAACTTTTTGAGAAGGGTGGAAGATTTAGTAGCATGACCTCAGGATAGATACCCACAATTTATGGCGACATGGAATCCATGGATAAAGCTTGACATTACTATTATGGGCTTACCAGGAACGTGAGGTTTATCTGTAACGCCACCAGAGGGAGGGGGATGAGAAGATAGGAGAGGAGGTGATGAGACTGTGACATTTCCTTTTTCTTTCCTTTTTCTTTTTTTTTGGTTTTGGTTTGGTTTATGGTTGGGGGGGGGTTTGTGTTCAGGTTTTTTTTCCCCTTCTATTTCTCTTCTCTCTAGCTGAGACCCTTAAGCGGGGTCTCAAACCACTGGCCCTCCAGCTGTGGTGAAACTGCAAATCCCATGATGCATCTCTCTTCGGGAGTCATGTCTGTGGCTGTGAGAATCTTGCAATGCCTCATGGGATTTGTAGTTCCACCACAGCTGGAGGGCCGGAGGTTTGAGACCCCTGCCCTTAAGGGTAAGGGTCCCCACACACCTTACGATTATCGTACGATAATCGCGGGAAATCCCGCGATCGTACGATGATCGTAAGGTGTGTGGAAGCCGTGCGACCTCTACTACTGTAAGGTTGCACGACTTTAAACTTACGGACATGTTCGAAAACCCGCCGAGCATCGTACGATGTTCGGCGGGTTTGTGGCATGTCCGTACAATAACAGCCGCACGGGCCGGTGTGCGCAAGTGCACACTGCCCGTTCGGCATTGCGGTCATCGGAAGCCCGCCCCTCAGGGGGCGTGGCTTGCGATCATCGCAAGTACGATCTGCCTATGCAACATAGGCAGATCGTACGTTTTTTTAAGTACCTTACAACCATCGCAAGACAGAAGTCTTGCGATGGTTGTAAGGTGTGTGCCCAGCCTAAGAATGGTTTTAACGCTAATGGAAAATTTATGGTGGATGTTTTATGAATATTTTTCTTGCTTTTTTTTTCTGTTGTTGTTGATTTATATGGGGTTTCTTCCCGCGAGAGTGTCTTAATATGATGTTTATATTGTTATAACCAGAAATAATAAAGAAATATTATACAAGGTAAAAAATTTTTTTTTTTTAAAAAGGAATGGAATTCAGGTGCAGTGAGGTCACCGCACTTGTCTATTGGCATTTTCTCCCGTCCCTGTTACTGTCTATCCATATCGAGGTACAGATATGGATGGGAGGGATAATCTGCAGGAAAAAAAGAGTATTGGACTGGTGAAAAAAAAGTGAATGTATTATTTTTATGCATAGGAGCCAGTAAAGCATTGCAATTGTGATCATTAGATCACAGGTGCAATGTTCTGGCTCTTGAAAAGTCTCCCTCCCGTCCATACCGAGGTATGGACATTCACTAACAGACAAGAGGAAGAGTCTCCAGGAACCAGAGCATTTCACCCGCAATCTACTGATCACAATTGCAATGCTTTACTAGCTCCTATGTAAAAAAAAAAAAAAATGCCAATCTTTCCGCTTATGAAGACGTGTGCATTTATTATTTTTTCCAAAAGGTGAAGTTTCAGCTTAAGTGCATGCAGGCTAATACTTGCCATACACCAGTAGAATGTTTTTTTTTAATTGTCGTTTTGGGGCATTCCTTCGATTTTCTAATAGTTAATGGGGCAAATTAAAGATAATTCAAACAGTGAATGTTCTTTTCATTCATGAAACTCCATTCATTTTCAAAATTCAATGTTACAACCAAACAACATTCTATAAGTCTCTGATGGCATTATCGAATGTTCTGATGAGATTGTTTGTATGAACGTTAGTACCAAAAACCTACCAGTGTATGGCCAGCTTTAGTAATATGCTTGTGTATCATTTACAGGTATTTACAAGCTCTCACAGAGATGTAGTCCAGCAAAGGAGATCCAAAGAAGTGCAGACAACACTGTGCAGCAGGGTACTCATCTCAATACAAGGAGTTAGGAGCACCCTGGATTTTTGAAAGATCAATAGGTATTGTTCTGTAATTGCAGTATTTTTAATGAGAAAACACGATCAATTACACAGTGCTTACGTTTCCATTACTATGGCACCGTGTAAACCAAATGATGCCCTGCTGGAGCTCTGGATGTTCCACCAGTCCCACACATGCTCACCCAGCACTCTAGCGAGGAATCATTTTGTTTGCTAATTGCTATGGCAATATGTAATGTAAGCGCAGAAAATCACCTGTAATAGGTACGCATGTGTAGGTAGCCAACGTCATTCTCACCTAAGTGACTGATGAGGAAGCACAGGGCAATCTAAAATAAAAAGGTGTTTGTAAAATATAATATTCAAGATTTTTTGCAAATTTGCAAATTTTTTTTTTTTTGGCCCTCTGTGTTCCCATGAGGGACACAGATGGCTCCTTTCACTTCTTGTCCCATAGCCACAACAGGAAGTGAGAGGGCATCCCTCCAAATTAAGGTAAATCGACATTGGTCAGTAGGGTCATCAGGACTAGTGTCTCCATTGGAAGATTTCCCATCTATTCATGTTCTGATGACAACCCAAAATTTGGAATTGTCTTTCACTTTGACTGTCAGTGATAACAGTCACCAGGACATATTGCAGAGAATTGCAGAATCTCCCTAACGGGAACACAAAGAGCAGCAAAGACCAGGCAGGTATTCTTATCCCTTTCCACTTTATAAAAAAAAAAAAATGTTTTGGAATCAGTTGCATTTTAAGTTAAAAATTGGATCACATCCACCTGCCCCTGGTGCTGCCTACTATTTTTAAGTGTTACTAAGATTAGCCAAATTCTTACCTGCCACTTGCAGCAATCTCTCTATGGGTTTGGCCTGCCTAGAGGGCTCCCCATTCCTTTTGTCCCTCCAGTAGTTGAAGGCATGTTCTGTATGAGGCTAAGACATTGACTGGCTGCCACTGCTAAAAGTGAAAAGCTTTAGGGCCTGTTCACCCTGGGTGCATTGCTAATCACACGGTTCCATATGATTAACACACAGTACCACCCAATGCACCTACTGTGCGTTAACAGGGGTGCATGTCTGCAGGGGTGTTGCTGGGTACACAATCAGTGGGGAGGGGGTGCTGGTGGAGAGTGACGCCGCTAATAGCCGAGTTGGGAAATGTATAAGGGCTCTGCATCTCACTGCCCAACTCTTAGCAACCTGGGACACTCTGGCCAGCATCCTGCCAAGCTCCTGGCAGCCAGTGACATCACTGGTTGCCAGGAGCTGGGCGGGGTGCTGGCCAGAGCATCCCAGGTTGCCGAGAGCTGGGAAGAGAGATGTGTATGGCCATTACACATCTCCCTGCCCAGCTCTTAGCACCCCAGACCATTCATGACAGGACCTCATCAGAATTCCTTTGAAGATCCAGGCTAGCGTAGGTTTATGATCCCTTTGAATTCCCTCTAACTTCTCTGCTTTCAGTCAAATATGCCTTCAATTGGCTTAAGAATGGCTGCTTAAACACAGACAGGAGATTTTTATATGACTGTTTTGTTATTGACTTTTTTAGGGAAAATTAGAGTGACATTGAGATCAGTAGCATGCCCTCACTCTCTCCACACAGATTAAGATTCTTCAGACCCCACTGTAGTCACTGCAGGGGGGGTAGGGGTCAGCTGTTTCATAACAGATAAGTGGACAACTTGCCCATGCAGGGCAAAGCAACATATTTATTTACCTTCCCTGCAATCCTTCACCACTCCGTTTGCTGCTGGAAGAAGCCCTGCATAAGCTCCAGTCAGATCCAAGTTGGAGCTTACACAGCCCCCTTCCTCACACCATGTGATTCTGCTGTGCCTGTCACCAAAGCTCTAACATGGAATAAAGAGAATGACATTATCCTGATACCCTAAAGTACTTGGTATTTCTCTTCTTCCCTGGTGGTCAATGAAACAACGGGGGAACAAAGAAAAGGGGAGTATATGTAGGGGGGAGGCCGACCATTGAAGTGAAACTGTTGCTTTGCACGTTCACTTGAAGGTGCTTGAAGGATACTTTTGAACAGCGTTGGGCAACTCTGGCCCTCCAGCTACAAATCCCGACATGCCTCTGCCTCTGGCAGTCATGCCTGTAACTGTTAGTCTTGCAATGCCTAATGAAACTTGCCCACCCCTGCTTTAGAATTTAGCGACAGCTAAGGAAGCTTTATAGAATTTCCAATTGTTCTCGGAACTGTATCAAAAACTAGTAGGCACAGACTCTTTGCCCCCAAAACTAACGTACCTTGTATGGACATCTTGAATGTAAAACTGGCTAGCTTGGAATATATAAACACAATCAGCAGTAAACAGTTGCCAACGTGTCGCAATTTTACTTACTGAAGCCTCTGATCCTTTATGTCAAAGCACAC
This sequence comes from Nanorana parkeri, assembly GCF_000935625.1. Taxonomy (NCBI): domain Eukaryota; kingdom Metazoa; phylum Chordata; class Amphibia; order Anura; family Dicroglossidae; genus Nanorana; species Nanorana parkeri. Next base: position 332,165 of record NW_017307024.1, on the reverse strand, counting down.
ATGCTAATTTTTTGCCTATTTCAAGATTTAATCATTCGCTGTATGCATGGGCAGCCCGCTCTGAAATTTTGGCTTTGGGCGCAAGAAAAAGTTAATCCTTGTGTTCATCTTCGATGACATAAATAAGTCCCTTTGATGAATATGCCCCCAAGTGCCATTTGCTAAGGGGTTAAGAGAGTTCCACTGGAATATTAGCCTGCTCATTGGCTTCTTTACACTGCAGGAATAAAGCCTTGTGTATATAATGAAAGCTCAGATGTGTCAACACAAATCACACCAGACTTACAATAGCAGCCTCGATGCGCGGCTGGATCCCGGGGGCTCCGTTCAGGCCTGTTCTGTGCAGAAAGGCTTCAACTAATGCCAAATTGACCTTTTCTCAGAATAACTGAGTGAAAACTGCAGATTCTCTAGAGGAAGAACCTTTCCTCTATGGAGGACCCAGCAGGAGTTTCCTAAAGGCTCTTCTTTCTGTAGGTGACTCACAGACCGGGATACCTTAAGGTGTCAGCTTGTTGACCTCTGCGATAGATCTCCTGGCAAGGGAGCACAGCAGGAGCGCTACAGAAGGCATTGTTATATGAATGATGGCAGCCTTCATACTGAATATTTTTGAATTCATTTGCTCTGAACTCTAAGGGAATATATAGTGATTTTTTTAATATTGTATACGGTATATATTTTTTTAAATCAAGTAAATAACAAGCAGACAGAAAAGCAGCAATATAAAGTTCTGTAAAGATAAGCACATAAAAGTCAAAAGTGATAAACATTCCTAAATATCTTCTCCAGGGCATAGTGCCAAAGGGCAACTCCCGAGTCCCCCCTTCTGCAACTGACAACAATATCTGGCATTTCCAGGTATGGGGGAGCATGTGACCTGCTCCCATGTGATGGTGCCTGGGCCTAGCTGCCAATTGGTAGGCCGGACCATTGTTGTGATGTCAATGCTGGGGATGCACCAAAATTTCCAACGAAAATGGGCAAAATGCAAAAAATGAGGGCAAATATTCAATGTATCCCTAGCTTGTCTCCTCCCTGCTGAGCACCGGTTTGTGTCCCCTCTGAGCCCCGTTGCTTTCTCCCGCCTATGTCGGCGATGGCAGCAGGGATCAAGGGGACACAGACCAGAGCCCAGCGGAGAAGAGAGAAACTGTCAGGATGGCAAATGGGGCAGTGCGTGGAGGAGATAGCTGTCAGCTGTCACAGGATGCCGAACTGCCCCGCTCGACTGAGTCAGGATGGAGAGTGGAGTACAAATACTCAGTGATCAGAACTGATTGCTGAGTGTTTGTAAATAAGTATGCTTACTGTGTCCCCACTTATCAAACAGGAAGTGCTATACATCACTTCCTGTTCATACAGGATTGTGGACATATTAACTCATACTATTTCCACAGTTTATGAATGGACAAAAATTAAAAAGGTTGGGGGAAAAATTCATTTTTGGTTTCGTTTCAGCCTGACAAATTCTTTTTATTTCAGTTTTGGTCTAAAGATTTCATTTTGGTGCATCCCAAATCAATGCTTTTCTAGGCTACCAACACTGCCAATGTGAGCACTAGCTAAGGAAGAGCAAGGAGCTACGAGTGAACAAAAGCAGGGTAACTATAAGGTGGTTGGGGGCCCTTTGCAGAGACACTGTCACTTTGCTCTTCATGGGCAAGATGATAAGTGTCTCTTTAAAGCCCAACTCCAACGAAAGTTTGTTTTATGTTTTGGATAGAGTGAGTTTAGAGGCTCTGGCATGTTTTGGTTGCTGTCTGTATCTCTGTTGGGGACATATCTGCTTGCTGCCTGTCATGTAAGCAAGTGATGGTAAATCTCTCCAATGGAGACATGAACAAACACAAATCTGCACGTTTAGTAGCGTTGGAAAGCATTAGAACATCTGAGAATTGTTATTAATTCTGTCTGTGCTTTCCTGTCCTGGTGAAAACTGCACCCCTCAATTCTTTTATGGGCATGTTATGTTTCTGTTATGGGATTATCCTGTTATGGGGTGTCTCCCAACTGTACTTCTTCGTGGTCATTCTGTTACATGTCAGCATACTCACCTTACTTTCTCTCCCCCAGTGCTCCATTTAGATGCCAGGAGGGTAGATGAAAGGTTGCAAGAAAGGACTCTATTTCTATCACCATGTGACTGCAATAGGCCAATCACCAAGTGCCACTACTGTCATGTCAGTTGAAGGGGAGCAAGTAAAATGCTCCTCAATGCCTAGATGCCCGGGTATTTTTTGCTAAAAGCACCTGAACTGTTCAGTGCTGTAGAGGATTGAAATGAATGTGCAGACAAAACATTAACACTACAGAATCTAAGGCACTAACCACATGGACACATGAACCACTACCAAGAAGAAGACCATAACACCCTTTCTTGTATTCCATTGACATAATATAATCAGGCATCGACCACTGCTTCAGGTTGGCCCAGAATATATAATATCATGTATAGTCAATGATCAAGCTCATAATAGGTTAGAACACACAAACAATATAATACCACGTAATTTGATAAAAACAAATAAATCCATCAGTAATCTGTCAGTATAACTCACATGCTGTCATTATGATCACTAAATTCAGTTAATTAAATTACTGCATGACTAACCACTGACTGTTAGCCGCGGTGTCTCAGTGGTTATCACTTCTGCCACAACACTACCTGGCCGGTGCCAACAAATGTTTCAGTAGAATAAAACATTAATTTACATGTATTGTGCCTAGACAGTTTGGCCTTACCAGTGGGCATGATGTAGCATGTACAGTATAATCAGTGGCTAAGTAGTTAGTGCTCCTGCCTTGTAACACTAGGGTCCTCAGTTCAAATCCCAACCAGAATACTATCTGCATAGAGTATGCATGTTCTTCCAATGCTTACGTAGGTTACCTCCAGTGTACTCCTACACTCCAAAGCATGCTGGTAGGTTAACTGGCTTTTCTCTGTCCCTAATACGTGTGTGTGAGGGACTTGGGATTGCTCCTTGAGGGCAGGTACTGATGTGAAGAGTATGCAAAGTGATTGTTCTATATAAATACAGTTCACTATGATCATATATATATATATACATATATATATATATTTAGTATATATACTAAAAAAATATGTCTATGTCTAGATGGCTGCATAATAAACCACAAGAGATGCCGTACCGAGGCATGGATAGATCAAGGATAGTGAGAAAATGAGCTTCTATAACTTCAGGAGTCACTTAAAGTCCACTGCACCCTAAAAGTAACCATATCCCACCTTAATTTTGCCTTACTCATTCATTCCAAAGCAAAATTGTTGAAATCTCCTGATTTTCAATGAAATTGCAGGGAAATTAGAAGTCTCAATTTTTCTCATCCTTATGATATGGATGTTATTATAGGAGACATAGGTGGACAATCATATTATTCTGTGCAGACTGTTCTGCCCGAGGGTTGTATGAGCAGGGCTCATATCTATGCTACCCAATTAAAGAATATGGACCAGCTTGGCCTACATGTAAAATGGTACAACAAAAAGTCATTAAAAAAGGTTTTCATACGCTAAATGATATCATCACATGTATTCACGCATACAGTTATCAGAATACTTAGTAGATTATTGCTCCTACTGCAGGATGCCCAATGCTAATGGAAAGGTAATCATTGTTCACACCTTGACAGCTAGCTTCGGACATTGCGCACTGCTGCTAGCTGTCAAACCTGCTTCTCACTGACCGCTCTAATCCCCAACAATGGGTGGAAACCAGTCAACATGGTTTTCAATCATGTGATCACTATGGCAGCTATGATAAGGGATCACATACAGGCTCGAGATTGTGTTGGTGATTTGTGGAGGGACAGGGGCCCAAACTGCCACTGTTAGTGGGGGTGCTGGGGAACTTTACTAAAGCACCAGCATACACCCTAATGGTACTACCTCCGTTTCCCACCATCATATGACAGTACTGGGCTAATCATTAAGCATCAGCGCTGACACATTAAAGGAAGGAGAGTGCATCTCATGTCCCACGACAACCAGGTATTTTTTCACTCCCAATGGCTTAACAGAGCAGCAGGGGAAAGGTAAGTGAAAGCTGCCACTGGGCCAGCATTGGCAAGGCATGGTTTGTTTCAAGCCATTTGGACACTGTGTTGTGCTTCATCAGTATTGGAAAAATAATCTGCAGTCAGAAACATTAAAAATGATTGTGACTTCTAAACTGAAAGCATTTCAAAAGTATGTAAAGCAAATGTATAGTTTTCCTTATGTACATATAGAACTACAGGCTTTTTATATGGAAAAATTGATTCTAAGCATTATCACACTTTGATATTATTAACATTAATTTTACAGCCTTCCATATAAGTATCTTAAAAAAAAAAAAAAAACAGAACCCAAGCAAAACCATTACCTATAGTCAGTCATACACAGACTATAGTATCTGGTTTTTCTATTAAAAATGTATTGTTTGTAAACTGGGTGTTATAGTCATATCCTATAATATATGGTCATTTGCAAAAACAGATGTTACATAAATATTTAAAACTGCTATAAATCAGTTTCTAAACATGCAAACTAAAAAAAAAATGTAAGAATATGGACCAAAATGTATAACATCCTCTTTGAACTATTTCTGTCAAATACTTAATAAAAATATTGAAACAAACTCTTTCTGTCACTTACAATTTATTATATTTTAATGTAATAAAATGCATGCACTTTCCACAGATCCTATAAGCATATTTTTTCCAGTTCTTATCAAGTATATTTTGAAAAGAAAAACCAGAAAATCCATGCAGGGCAGACGACCAGTAATTGCTTTAGGAGATATAAAAACTTGACAATTACAAGCGCGTCTCCCAGCCAAGCTGGAGCCAGCAGGACAGCAAACACTCTGCAACATGCAGAGATGTGACAGCGCCTGGCAGCATGCAAACAAATGGATGTAAGCGTGGCTGGGAGCCTTGGAAAGCGAGATAGTGTTTGGTCTCCGAGTCCTTCTCAATTATTGGGTGATTTTAGAGCAAGGCTGATAGAATTCAATCTTCCTTTGCTGGTTATCTGGGATCCTGGCAGGGAGATCAGCACTTTCCTTACCGTTAAATCATTTTTTCCCACTTTGTCACTGATAATAGACAACATGAAAAATACATCAAGATGTCAGGAAGGCAGTGTTTTATAACAAGTCATCCTGTGCAAGCCCAAGGGGAGCACTGAAAAGAGGATTAGTTTGGAGTGATTTGTGTGCATTAAACCATAAGTGGCATAACTGATTATAAGAATGAATGAATATGGGGATGTGCTGTAATGATGAAAATGCTCTTAAAGCAGAATGGTATCATGGCTGATTCATGGAAGCTCTTTCCCCTGGATTTGCCCTACTCCAGTGCTGACACTTTTACCATAACCAGGGCTGGATTAACATAGGGGCTACTCCAGACGCACCACTGATGGTCATCTAGGCCGGCCGAACTGAACACAATCAAGCAGAGGCACCAGTGTTCTATAATTTTTCTGGACCTCATAAGAATGCTCGGCCGGAAGTGACGTGATCTCAGCTGTTGGAGGTTTGCTAGGCTCTACGCACATACGCCTTTTTGTTGTATCATTTTTCTCAACCCATAAAATTTCTCCTTGTTCCACGAACTGGCCCTGGTTTTCAGTAGCAGGATCTGCGTGCCCCAGCACACTTTTTTCCCCCTTTCATCTGTCCATCCCCATGGTAGTTGCGCCTCAGACTTTGTTTGTTTTTTCTGTTTCTTTGTTTGTTTTTTCTGTTTCACTTAGGAGTCTATTTATTATCTATATATATCCGCACAGAATGAATGTTCACATATATTCACATGGCGAACAGTTCTACGAATATCCGTGCGAATACAATATATGCCACAATGAACGTTCTTTAGTTCTTTCTTTACAAGGGAATGTATGTTGAATTCTTTTGATGTAATATTGCATTATGGCTATTAGATGGTGCTGAGGAGCATAGAAAATAAATACTTATTTCCTATGCTCCTTTAGCTTCCTCTACTGCCCATAATGCAATATTACATGAAAACATTTGAAAATGAATTCCACTTGTAAACAAAAAACAAAAGAACGTTCGCAGATATTTGCAGGGTGAACAGCCCTGTGAATTGTTTAGAAACAGACACCTTACTGTGACCCTTATACTATACCTTAACTGAATCCCAGAAATAAACCCTGATCCCAAATATATAATCTAAGACTTAACCCCCTAAACCTAACGCTGACTCCGCACCTTAGCCCCAACCTAAATGAACCCCTGCTATTCTGTAATGTACATATTTTGATCACTTACACCGCTAGGTCATTCTACATCAAAATCAGAACTGAAACCATCCAGCCTCTGCACCAAAACAAAGTGTCACCACAAACAGGTTCATATACACACATATACACAATATATTATATTAAAGTGAATCACTCACCTTAAGGAGAAGAGGAAAGCCCCTGCTCATTATACAATCAGCCAGAGGCACCTAATGTATGCATCCTAAAAATTCAATGTTGTAAGGGTTCCTGTGGTGCGGTGAGGACTTAAGATGGCCCAGCTTAAGTTAGGCTTTAACCACTGATTTGTTCCTTAGCATGTAAACTCTCTAAACCTTATCCTAAACCCTAAAGTAGGCCCTAATAATTAACCTTCCCCTCTAACCTATAATCCTTATTTTGCTGCACATTCACCTTACCCAGCACCAGGGAAAAATGCAAGGGAAGGAGTTTCTGGGGATAAGGTGGGGTGAGAACATGAGAGGGCCTATCTCGAGTTGGGCTTTAACTGCTAACTTGTTCCTTAACATGTAAGCTTTTCAAACCTTATCCTAAACCCTAAAGTGGGCTCTTGAAAATTAACTTTCCCCAATTTTGCTGCATATCCACCTTAACTAGTAACCGGACAACATGAAGGACAGCCACCAAAAGCATGCATTGCTGAGATCCTAGAAAATGCTTCACCAAAACTGGGATATTAATTTACATACAATGAACAAGGCAATAGGGGTAGTTGTTGGGTCACTTTTATACACTGCTGAAGGGTTGTAAATCCCAAAATATCAGCAATACATATACACTGGGAAAAAGTAAACAGGCCTATATAATTTGAATTTCAATGAGCAGTGCATTTCTTGGTTACATACAACATGGCTCAACCAGCTTCAATCCATCCTATCTTTAACATACAGAATTGAGTGATAAAACGGCAAGCGCCTAACACACTTAACTGAAATGCAGATGTCTCCATAGGGTTAACATATGTTTGTGCTGATAGAAGATTAAACCAGCAGCTGAAAAATTAATGATAAGAGTATGTACTGGGTGGAGAGCAGTGGAGGGGCTTCACTGGGGAAAACAGAGCAAATTATATACTAATCCTGATGGTAATAAATCTAACAGCATGCATACTTTATTAAAGATTGAATATACATACATCAGCTGTCTCCGCACAGTCAAACTCTGCAATCAACTTCTATATGTTCTTTTAATGTAAAGCAGTTGGTTTACAGCTTTCACTGTATGAGGATATGCAATAAAGTTAGACAGATGTAATATACACAAATCAATAGACATGTAAATTTAGTTTTGTTCAGATTGGATATTTGTATGAATTTTGTTAAATTTGGACATCCAAATTTCTGAATTTGAATGCGTATGAATGCAAACGAATCCGAATGTTTGTTTAATTTAAAAGTAAACTAAATGGGACATGTGACAGCCAATCAATTTTTCTTTGGCTGTTGGGGGATGCTTACAAGCACGGTCATGTGACTTTCTGTTGTGGATAACTCAGTAACAAAAATTAAGACAAATGCGAAACCTGAATAACGAACCGCATCGAATTTCGGATCTGAAAAACGGGAAGAAAAAAAAAACGACAAGCACAATCCGGAACGAAACAAATTTTTGGCGTTACAAAACCCAGAAATGTTTTGGGTTACATGTCTACAAATTAAAGCTATGTAATAATAACTAGATCATTAAATATATATTTAAAAAGCAAGCTATGTAAGTGCCTAAAATAGACCTCATATTAGCATCTTGCTGTCCCTGTACAGCAGGGTTGCAGTGTGAGAGGAAGAAGCAGTACAAGGAGCCAATCAGTTTGTTTGCTAACAAGAAGCATGCTGATAGGGGGAGATCGCAGACGGACAGAGAGATAATTCCATCACAGTTCTGCTTCTCCTTTCACTGTCCAGTTACAGGCTGGGGTGGGTCAAGGATGACCTGGGAACAGAGGAAGTTAGTTGAATAATGATAGATAACAGACTGAGGGCATCTAGTGGCAGAAAAAGGTACTTGAGGGAAATTTATGGATTTAAGGTAAATATTGCAGAAAAATCTAGATTAGTTATTTTTAAGTTCAAAAGTTTTTATTAAGAATGTTCAGTCATATAACAATACAACAGCATGGAAGAAAAAAAAAGGGGGGGTGTAGATACTAAAAGAAAAAAGAAAACAAAGCCAAGCATAAAGAACAAAGCTCCCTAGGTAGGTTTCCATGCATTGTCAAAACTAATGTTATTACCATCAGCAAAGGAAAATATCTTTTCATATTGGTAGTGCAGATTAACGATAGACAGGGTTTCTGAGATATTAGGGGAATCGGTACTCTTCCAGTGGCGCATAATGGTCAAACGGGCAGCTAACAAAATATGCAAAAACAATAGTGCGAGACTGAGGAGGGAATTTGTCAATGTCAAGAGACAGTACGGCCAAAGCGGGTAATGGAGGTGTAAAAAAACATGTAACTGCAGAAATTCTTTGAAAGATCTGGCGCCAATTACTCCGCTTAATGTTGTTAGATAAACTAGATAACAGATTCAATCAGGCATATACCCAGACATTTTTTGACACTTGGAAATCTTTAATTTTGGTAGAACTGTCGCTTGCGCAACGGAAAGACTTGATGTCCATATTCAAACAATCCAAATGGTTTCTTGAGGCCAAATTGACTGGCACTTTGGGTGGCTTATGCTGGGCACACACCTTACAACCATCGCAAGACTTTTGTCTTGCAATGGTTGTAAGGTAATTAAAAAAACGTACGATCTGCCTATCTTGGACATGCAGATCGTACTTGCGATGATCGCAAGCCTCACCCCCCTTAGGGGCGGGCTTCCGATGACCGCAATGCCGAACAGGCAGTGTGCGCTTGCGCACACCGGCCTGTCCGGCTTTTATCGTACGAACATGCTACACACCCGCCGAACATCGTACGATGCTCGGCGGGTTTTCGAACATGTTCGTAAGTTAAAAGTCGTGCGACCTTACAGTAGTAGAGAGTAGAAAGGTATCATGGCACACTCACAAATCTTCTGCCCCCATGTGCTCCAAGATGGAGACTCTCATAGTTTAGAGTTAGGACCGCACTATAAGAGGTGCCTTGGCGCGGCTGTGCGGCTTTCACATTTTCTGCAGAAGACGTGTATCCAAACCTCTGTTATTATCCTTAGTGGTGAGACAAGTTGTTTTACATGCTGGTTTGTGAGTGTGCCATGATGCCTTTCTACTGTTTTACTGTTCAAAGCCCATTTCGTGTGCACCTTACTGTATAGCTGGTGACAAATTGTTGAGTGCGTTTGTCATTTGTTTTGCTTGACCGATTTGGTGCAGTGACGCATGGGGGTTCTCAGCTGCCATTGGGATGTGCGGGATCCCTTGTGTGTTCCTGTGCCTTTAAGGAGGTTGGGCTTCCTCCTGACAAACCTGCACCCAATTTGAAATCTTCTGCCCCCATGTGCTCCAAGATGGAGACTCTCATAGTTTAGAGTTAGGACCGCACTATAAGAGGTGCCTTGGCGCGGCTGTGCGGCTTTCACATTTTCTGCAGAAGACGTGTATCCATACCTCTGTTATTAACCTTAGTGGTGAGACAAGTTTTTTTACATGCTGACTTGTGAGTGTGCCATGATACCTTTCTACTGTTTACTGTTTGAAGCCCATTTCGTGTGCACCTTACTGTATAGTTGGTGACAAATTGTTGAGTGCGTTTGTCATTTGTTTTGCTTACAGTAGTAGAGGTCGCACGGCTTCCACAGACCTTACGATAATCGTACGATCGCGGGATTTCCCGTGATTATCGTATGATCGCAAGGTGTGTGGGGACCTTTAGATGTCCTTTGACCCACTTTTCATACGCCCTATCCAACCAACTAGTTTTTACAACTTCACCTGTTAATCGTTTCCTGCAAATTTTCCCATACAATCCATAGTCCTGCTCCCATTTCCCCTCAGTACGTTCCTTTGTACCAACTACTCTCCTCAGATCTATACATACGTCCTGGGGCTGATGTTATCCTTTACTATTCTTTGTCCCTGATCTGTGTTTATCTCGTTGTTTTTAATGTCTACATTGACTGATGTTAACCCATCTTTGTTATATCCTAACCTCTAGAGACTGAATGCCGTAGTCTTCAAATCCTGGTGGCATGAGGAATGTTGACATGTTGTTTCCGCCAATGTTATTTCTTTTCATGTCTGTATTACCTTACTTACAATAAAAAATTATACATGCTAAAAAAAATTAAAAAAAGATCTGGCGCCAAAAGCTGCAAAGGCAGCGACAGGAACATAGAATATGATACAAACTACCAATCTGGCTGCACTGTCTCCAACATAGAGCAGAGGAGGACGGGAAAATTTCACTGAGCCTAAAGGTGTCCATACACTGTACGATTCTCGTACGAGAATCGTGGGAAATCCCGCGATCGTACGATAATCGTACAGTGGATGGAAGGCGTGCGACCGTTTCTACTGTACGGTCGCACGTCTTCCGTCGAACAAGCAGGTTTGAAAACCCGCTGAGAATCGTACGATTCTCGGCGGGTTAGTGGCCTGCTTGTTCGACAACTGCCGAACGGGCCGGTGGCGCACGCGCACACTGCCCGTTTGCAGTGATCGGAAACCCACCCCTCACTGCGGTCATCGGAAACCCGCCCCAAAGCGGGGTGGGCTTTCGATGATCGCAAGTACGATCTGCCTGTCCAAGATGGGCAGATCGTACGAGCTTTTAATAAGCTTACGACCATCGCAAGACAAAAGTCTTGCGATGGTCGTAAGGTGTATGGGCACCTTAAGGGGGGTCAGATACCATTGAAGTGTAATTTTATGTGACAGATCCCACAGGTCAGCACTTTTAGTTACCTTATGGGAAGAGGCAATGGCCAGAGTCCATTGTTGGGGGGTGAACGAAGCATGTAGGTCATCCTCCCATGGTAGAAAGGGATGAGATTTGGTAAAAACACGTTTGTTTTGGAGGGTGGAATATAACAAAGTAATACCCCTATGTTTCGAAGTCTAGATTAGTTATTTTTAATGGGCTATTCTTTTAAAGTTTGTTTGTGACTGGACTTCTGCTTTAAAGTAAAACTGTCACAACCCTGTTCACTTCAAACTGAGGCTTTTGAAAATGCTGCATCAGTGAGTGTATTCCAAAATGATTAGAGGGAAAATAAAATGCCAATCACAACTTTATGTGTAAATGTTGAGCTTAGAAATAACAAAATAGATAGGAAATTTTGAAAAAACGTAATATATTTTAAACAACACTAGTGTCGGAGCCCCCATGAGAAATCATGACTATAGCATTGTCAACCCTGAAATCAAGGCAGTCATCTGGATCTCTATTTCTTTTACCCAGTCTTCCATCATGATGTACTGTACAAATAATTTCTCTCATTTAACCCTCTTTGCATTGCTACGTTGTATGCTGTTGTTTTGCAATATTGTGTAGGTATTTTCATAAGTATATAAAGAAGGTGATTTATGAACTGTTTATAAACTGTATGACAATATTGACAATGTGTACAAATAGACATTGCACAGCATGGCTTCACTTCTTACCTATCTCTTCTTTTCTGTGTGTGTGGACATAGCACAGTAGGACTACTCTTGTTTCGTGCCCTGGATGTAATTCTTACCATCAGTTATGTCTGCACAGACACTGCATGGTACCCTTTCTCTTGTGTCCTTGAAGTAATTCTTGCCATTTGGTCTTAGTTGTAGTCTCTGTTTAAAGAAATGTCACTTTCTAAAAAAAATTGTAAAAAGTCCCTGTGAAAGAAGACGATTAATACTTTCCTGTCCCGCTTTGGATCTTTGCACCCTTGAAGAATAATGGCTTCCAAAGACTTTTCTGCATCCAACACACTTTCATATATGAGATGCCTCTAGCTATCGGTTGTGGTTTAATCCACCTGCCTCTACATCCCTACAAGATGGGATGTAACGTATTGAACTACAGCACATAGCAGAGAGCCAGGCATCTCACGCATGAAAGGGTGTTGGATACAGAAAATTCTCTGGTTGGCATTATTCTTTAAAAGAGAGAAGGTCCAAAGCAAGACAGGAAAGTATTATTCATCTTTTTATGCAGGTACTTTTTTCTTTTTGCTTTAAAAAGGGTAGAACAGCCAAACTGGGAGAGAGTGTATAGTACTTCAGACATTCATAGCAAAAGAAGACAGACTCCAGACCCACCAATCCCTTCCAGCTTCCACAGTGCAGAAGATACTTCAGTAGAACAGAGACTGACACTGTGCAGTAGAACAACAGCTCATAATAGATGTGCATGAGATCTTCTTCTTGTAACAGATCCCCAGATAGCAATAAAACCTGACAGGGATTCTAACCTTTTCCTAGTCTATCCAAAAACTAAACAAATTTGAATTTTGACATCCCATGTTTGGAGTTTCCCATCTCCCTGTTGGATTTTCATTTATATTATGAAGAATGGAAGCAGTAAAGTGAGAATAACCAAAGAAAGATAGGAATATCCCGTATTCCATGGTGGGTAGGAACATAATTAGAAAGCACAGAGCAATCTCACCATTGGAATCCTTAAGAAATATAGGAAGCAGGGGAGTTACTAATTCCCTCAGGTTCAACTTATTACTAAAATGTCCCTGTTAGGTGGGCTGACCATTTCATTTCAAGATAGGTAGGATAATTGAATTGGATATTTTCCCATGTATATCTTTCTTGATAGTTCCTACTAAGCTGATAAATTCATATTTCTCACTCTGGTAAAAAGCTTTCCTCGCTACTACGTGCTGAGCAAGCTTTCAGTAGCTCTGGGAATTACTGAATCTCATCTTTTCTTCATCACAATATGTTGACTTTAGCAGAAATTGATGTAGTTGATGTTACATATCTTAGTTTTCCTTACTGACCGTTGTGTGGACTTTATTTTCTTGTGATTTTAGAAGTCTCGCCATGAGAGATGTGTAAACTTACTAATCAATGTCAGTTTTCACAGGCTTGTAATGTGTCAGCGGCCCAGGGAATAACTATTTCCTTGTCCAAGCTAGAACATTTCACATTTTATAGTATTGGTCTGCATTTTTTTACAGAGAAAGCATTCCAGAATAAAACAAATACCACTAGCAATTTAGGAGCTTGCTGTTTTATATTTTTGGTTATTTGTTTTAAAATGTATTGCAATCTCCAAAATGCCTGGGCCTACGATATAGTTATGAATGATTAATGGGAATTCTACTGTTAGATCATTTGAAATAGTCTGACAGTTTGACAGAGTGGACCCTATTATTTACTCTTCTCAATAACATAATAAGTATAGTACTTCCTTATTAGAGTTATAATGTCACAGGAAGAAGGGATTCTCCTCCCATCATTGCCTATGCAGATATAAGCATTATCTTCATTGGATATTGCTTGAATGATTAAAGGTTACCAGCTACGGGCAGTGAGCCTTCGCTCCAATAGAAGGAGAGCCTGCTGCAGGGTGGGGTTTCTGTGCATTCTGCAAAGTAATCTGGTAAGTGATCTTTGGAACTACTTTACCACCAGTTAATTGACAGACCCAGCTTGGACGAATCTTCCACTTCATCAGTCCAGTCTGAACTATTTACAGTTCTCATTAAAGCTATTTCGCTCATCTCTAGAAGGGTCACTTGAAAATGCATAAATGGTTTTTTATTGTCTTCCCTTAATTAAAATTCCGTTTTTTCTTAACGGGCGGATGGCAAGAGGTTAAAGTGAACCAAAAAAATTGAAAATTGCCTGTACTCTGAATCGAAAGATCAGTTTGGATCTACTGTAAAGCGCCAAAGCTTTTAAGATTGTTGGCTCTGGTCCACCCTTCCTATTACTTGTCCTTTACCATTGGTTAGTGAGGCTTCCCATCATGCTTTATATATGTGTAGCACCCCCCTGACCCCCAGGGGCCTGAGTTGGACCCCCAAAGGATAAGGAGGTCTGACATTTCACTCTCAGGGGTAGATCCTTAGCTAGGTTGTGGGCTGTGAACAGTAAATTGGGCACCAATCACTTTAAGGACCTTTTAAATGCTTTATAGGGATGTTTATGAGCTCTTCCCTGGGAGAGACATTAGACTTATTCCTGAGCTCCATGCCATCTCCTGGCCTTCCTGGCACTTCCAGAAGTCATAGGGCTCCTCCGGTTCTCCTCCCCAGGCAGTTCCAGACACCACCAGGATCCACATGTGGCCCCCACCAGGCTTGAGGCCTAGTCAGCTTCTCCAACCTTGTGCATTCCACTCCCCAGGCCAAGCCCAGGGGTGGACTGAACCAGAGCACATGGCAATTCCTGAGTATTTATGCACTTCCCCAGCATGCACCACTGGCCATAAACCTCCTTGTGATTGGCTAGTGAGGCATAGACACTCCTGATGTTCCCCTATTGGCTTCCCCACTCTATGGCAGGGTCACACCCCACTCACAGGTTGGTGCAATCTAGGGATGCACAGATACTTTTCGAGTACCAGTGCAGATACTTGGCATTTTCATGAGAACTACCAGGGTTGCAGCGGTTGCAGCTGGGACCTGGCTCTGGCGCTCCACCACTGTCCTGAAATCATTACTCTGTATTGTTTTAGAAAAACTGTCACATGACAATAAACAAAAATGTATCAGTACTCGTACTTGTAAGTACTCGGCAAGTACCAGTACTCGTACTCGCAGAACTGGTATCTGTGCATCCCTTTATTTATATTTATAAAAACAAAATCGTACATTACATCATAGATTGTACAAATCCCAGGATCTCCGTGTGCTCCTTACAAATGACAGCTGCCTCCTAATTTTTGAATTTTTCTCTAGTGTAGTCTTGGAGCTTAAAAGTATCGGTACATGTACTCGTACTTGTACCGAGTACTGTACTTGGTATCTGTGCAACCCTAGTGCAATCAATAGCAGAATGCCTAGAATTAACCAAACGACACCAGACAACAAGTCAGCCAGACTGATTACAGTGCTAGCAGCACTAAATTTTTGTAGCCACTCCACTTAAGGTGGTAGGGCTACATATGCAAATAATAAAGTGAAAAACAGCAATTATGGAAGCTGGTTTTTTTTTCATATCAGAACAGCCTGAGCTTCTGGTGTCCTGGGTGCTCTACAAGAGATCCAAACCAATATGCAGACACTCATAAGTGCCTTCCATTCGGAGAAAGTGTCACTTTACAACATTTTGGGCCTTACATATTCTCTTTTAGAGCTTGCTCACACCATGTCCGTTGAGCTGCATTTTTCTGCATGCCACTGAACATGTAAGGTATGAACATAACACATAGAGAAAAATTGCTTTTCATGAGTCTTTTTCACAACATACATGTACGATGGTGTGCAGAAAAACACAGCGGACATACAGTAGTGTGAACAATCTAGAATATTTATATACTGGTTCAATTTAAAAATAAAACCTTGACTGGGCTTCCGCCATCCTTGGTAGCATTTCTACTCTTTGCAGCATACAATGTGTTTACATTTTATAATTCAAATATTAATTTCACTGGTCAGGTCCAGTGAAACGTTTTCAATCTTTAATCTGGAGCTTGTAATAGCATGGTTCTTTAGAAAATCCATACAATGAATGGACATTCTAATACCACATATACATCAGTGTGATTAACTTGTACAAGGCTATCACCAGGAAAGTCAGTGTTTTCATTGTGACTGTATTTAGGAGGTTCTTTACCAGGGTCACACCATCCGGAGGTGATATCTGAATTATAGATAAAGCCTGGTGGATTGAATCACCTTCCGGCTTCTTAAAACCTTTTGAGAGCTGCTGCTGCTGCAAGTTCTCCTTGCTATAAATCCTAGCTCTGTCCCTTCCCTCTTTGGAGTTTTAGGTGTCGATGCCAAGCGTGGGATGTTCTCACCCTTGCTGTTTCATTTTGCATAATAAAAATATATGAAAGTTTGAAGAGGGTTCAGGGGAGGGCATCTAAATAAATAAAAGGGACGAAAAAGGATTACAAATCTTACTTACTATGAAAGATTGTGTTTTTGTGTTTCAGTGGTGACTTAATAAGCAGGTTTAAATATAGCCAGCCACTATAAAGATTTGGGAAATTAAGTGTTAATCCTAAAGACTGTACTAAGTACATGGACAACAGCTGCATATGGAAGAAAAGGGGTTTCTCAATTAATTTAGAAAGGGGTTCTTTACAGTAAGAGACAAGTTAAGCTGTGGAATACTTCACAATAAAGTAAAACAATATGGACCTAAACATTGGTTGGTTTTCTTGCAATGAATAATGTGCAAAGTTATATATATATACTAAAGGCTAAGAGAGTAATATTTGTATCCAGTAAATTGATCTGACTGCCCTCGGGTGTCTGTGTGGAGTTTACATCCTGTGTGCCACAATTGGCAGTGCTTGCTCTAAGGCCATGTTTCTCAACTGGTGGGTGGCAACCCAAAATTGGGTCACAACCCAGTGTTCAGTGGGTCACTGTGTGCCTTCCACTGTGCCAGGTGAGAGGGGGAGCACAGCACTGTCAGTTCTCATGTCAATCAGCTATTCAAAATATGCTGCCCGTCGCCGAGTATCAGCTTGAGATGGGGTGTGGTGGGGTCATGGCCACAAGGGAACTCCATCCATACGTGCATTGTGTAGAGCTCCGTTGCACGCCCTGTAGTGGTGACTGGACCAGAGTAACGTCAAATTCTGGGCGGGCGAACAAGGAAGCTGTACATGCAATGTACATATGGATGGAGCTCCGTCAAAGCACAGCAGCCCACACTGTACCCCAAGCTGAGGATCCACTTTAGTTCTCCTACAGTAGGGAGAGTAGATGGATCTTAAAAAAAGAAAACATTTAAAAAGATTGTTTGGTGTGTATGTGTGGGTGCGAATGTCGGCGAGTGTGTGAGATTGTGTCTGTGGTTGTGTGCATCTGTCAGTGTTCTTGAAGGCCTGTTCACACTAGAACAGTGTGTTAATTGCACAGTCCCGTGTGATTAACGCTCTATACCACGCATTCACACCTAACACGCATTCTGGTGCTGGAGGTGCGTTGCATGCCATTTAAATGGCACTTTAAACATTCCTCCTGTCCACAGTTCGATCACTCGCACTGGAACGCGCGGTACAGCAATGCAGTACATTCCAGTGTGGTGCGTCTTGGGTCACAACTACAACACAGGGTGCTTTACTACAAGAGAGGTCAAAACAGTGTGGCCACACACCTAACCACATCAAGACTTCAGACAGGGTAACAACTGAGATGTAAGTGTACTATACATTGCTTTGCAACTTTTTCATCAGAATGTCCAACCACAGAAAATCTTTTTCAGCAACAATAGCATCTATTTAAACCACCTTAATATACCATATTGTTAAAAGAAATGGCAGAGAGGTGGACACAGTTTTTTGGAGCGGTGATTTAAAACGATTCATGAGAAAACACGCACGGGTGGCCAGGACAGCCTTTGGCAGCCTATGATCAAGCTGCTTTTAGACAGCTGAGATCACAGGTAAAATGCACAGAGCCAATCAGGGGGCCTTAGCGAATGCTATAGGCAGACTTTTTTTGGTTTTTTTCACATCTTCTGGTCTTTTTTTCCTTTAGATAACAAAGAATAAAAAGCACTAAAAGAAAGCTCTATCTGTCTCAAAAAATTATATGCAATTCTTTTGGAAACAATGTTTCATGACTTGGTAATGGTCAGTCAAACCATCACTGCACTGAAAACTGAAAAATGACCTGGTAATGAAAGGCTATATACAGGCCAGTACTCAAGTGGTTAAGATTCACTCTCAAAATGGATGAAGCGGCACCCAGGAGTCGCTAACAGACACATGGAATCAGGTTGTGGAGGATGCTGTAAAGAACACAATGTGCATGAGACCCTACATTTCCCAATGAGAAGTTAGCATCCCTGTCTAGCATCTCCTTTTATTTATTCATTTATTTTTGGTAATAGCAAGTGGATGTGGCTGCTATCTTTGTAGCAGTAATTGAACTGAATCTATCATTTTACCGTGCACCAAGCAAATAATGAACCCCCTTTCTAACATCATGTACAAAGCAGGCTCAGATCACTCTAATTAATTTTCCAAGGCATAGGCCGGAAAACACAGGCTTCAGCTAGTTCACCAGCAATTAAAGGGTCCATCGGGTCAGTAAAATATGATATACAGAGTGAATCCCTTCAGCATTACCTCCATTAGTTCTATTCCCTCCAACAGTCATTTATCTGTCAGCAGCACACTGCTAATGCAGCATACACTGTAACCTCCTCCCTCCCATTGGTGAAGAGGTTAATGGACAGAAGACAGTGCCAGAAAGAAGGCAGATGATGCCGAGCAGACAATTAATGCTCAGTCGGCAGATAATAGACTTAAAGTCAACAATAAGCAACATTATTTTGGAACATCGATGTGATTCATATCACTTAAGTGTTATCAAAGCATTTTTAAAGAGTTTGTGTCACCTACAAGCAAGGTGCCTGTTTTGTAAGCTGAACCACAATTAGACCGATTAATTTACTATGAACTATTAATGAGGCATTAGGCATAGCGAAGAAGCTCCACACTTGTAAAGATCAGTTAATTCAACTATATCTCTGGCTTTTGTTTTTCTAGACAGCAAGTACATTCCATACCCATCAGCACCCCTATCTTGGTGGGATATTCCAGATTGCAACCCTCAGAACGGTGGTGCTTACTGGATACAGTTGTTTGGTAGACACAAGCAGGACTTGGCTAGAAGGGGGTCAATGATTTCCATAAAAGGACTGCAAATGACAAAATACGGTTCGCTTTTCCCAAAAAGGGTATTTAAATTATTTCTAGACCTAGAGACTCGTATTTTTTTTTATTCACCACTTGACCATTGAAATTGACCATTTGGAGGCAAGCTATGTCTTCTTTTGTCTATTTTATTACCCAAGAATTCTTGTTCAGGGAGGCTAGGGGATGTAGAGTTAAAGTTAGTTTATAACATATATATCTCATAATTACCATATAAAAATACTATAAAAATAATTGTAGCTCTACATCTCCCAGCCTCACTGTTATAGTGATCAGTAAGCCTCACTGTTATAGTGAACAGTGGGCAAATTGTGAATAAACTCTGAATATTGAGCTCTAAGGAAGCTCTGGGTCACAAGCTTTAAGTCTGCTTGAGTTGGACTCTGTTGTCTTCCATACTTAATTCCTTCACTTGTAGTTTAAAGTGGACCTAGTATCAGCTTTATTTTTCATGTTAAATACATGCATGGTAAGTGATGTACAGTATATCATTTACAGTTATTATTATCTCTCCAAGAGGTCACTATACCCTCCCTCATAATGCCTCCATCAGCTTTTCTTTCCAAAAGGATGGCACCATCTTTGTTTAGGTGTTGTTTAGGGTCAGCATCTGCTTCCTGGACTTGAATGCTGGCTTAGAGATGACACGAACCACTGGAGAAAGTATAATGCTTCCTCCTGTCTTCAGAAGACTATTGACATAATTTCAGCCTTGGCAAAGTCACTGGTCTGAAGCTCAATTACCTCTTTTTAATGATTTATTGGAAAATAAGAGTGTTGCCTTACGTTGTGAGGTGTCAGGGATTTAATTGTGCAGACATCTAAGTACTGAAAGTTAGTAAAGGTTGTATGCAGTTCACCAGATTACAGAATCTCCTCTCCGGTAGAGTTGAGCGGATCTGTCTGGGTTTGGTTTATGAACAGTTTCTTAAATCTTGCTTGAAGTTCAAGAAAATTTGAGGGGAACCTCATTGAAACCAAAAGCATAGAAATCTTGCTATTTAATTCTGACCATAGGGGTAATAAGCAAGCTATTGTGAAACAACAGGCATGGGCACTGCCACTGGGGACATATACCAATGCCAAAATTACATTTTAAAAAAGGTGTCTCCTCAAACACAAAATTGTCAGCTCTCCCTAACAGTGCAACATACACTGACAATATTGCTGGGAGCCTGGGATCTGCATGCAGAGCCTAAGCAAGGGTGACATCACAATTTTTATAGTGAGAATAATGAGGCTCCCAAACCTCTTGATAAGACATTCCTGCACTATGCTGGGATCATTTTGTGAGATTTAGGGTACTCCTTGTTCCCCAGGAATCTTGCAGTAAGTTCAGTGACGTCACCCCCTGCGGTACTTTTTCAAACATTTTGGTGCTACCCTTATACAGCGATTAAGAAAGGGTGAGGGTTGCCTTAATCTAATGAGCCCACCCTGCTTTCTGTTGCAAGGTCCGCTTTAATAAATTTATGTCCGATCTAAAATGTAACTCGAGGGTAACATGTCTCCAATGAGAAAATGTACAGTGCTTCTTGTTTTATCAAACCCTTATGAAGATCACAGGATTGTTGATATTGATTTTAAGTCTAGTTTGCAATAAAGGAAGTTTTTATCTTTTGTGCACAATGGAGTGCTGGATTTTCTCCTAACTTAAACTGGCAATAAATAGATGGGATTTACTCAGTTTCCTGCTGAATCGACCAAATTTGATCTGTGGGTGGCTCTGTCAGCCCCAATTGGCTTGATAAAAGATAATTTTTCATTCTACTTTTGTCAAAGGTTCCGGGTGGAAATTTGTGGGCCGAATGTTTTGGCACTGTTTTGGTGGCTGCATTAATTGTTCAGGTATTTAGACAGCAGTAGATATGCCAGCTGTCAGAATACAATAGGCTGGCAGGGGCTTTAAAGTGATGTTGAAGTGAAAAGTTTTTTTAAGCTATTTCAAATGCTGATTAAATTACTTGCAATGAATGCTGCTTCTTGAGGTTTAAAAGTTTTAGTTTCCTGCACAATTTACTGGTCCCGAGCACTGGCCCTGATATGACATACTATCCTGTTTAGTACTCAGGATGAGTATGTCCGCCGCTGTATTCTTCCTTGCTGAGGAGATATTGCAACCTGAAGATCCTTAGCTCCCAGTTTCCCCAGTCACTGGTCGAGACTCGAGTGTAGGGTGAAACAAACTCTGATTTATTGAGCAACTGTGCAACCTTTTATACAGCAAGTGATGAGATCAGATTATAATCCCATCACATCCACCCTGCCTTCTTCAGATAACACCAATACACATTTAACTCATAAACTCATCACCATGTCGTCACAAGTAGCTCTTAAGGCCGGATGCAGCGGGATACTTTGGACCCCCCCACAGTGCTAGCTGTTTTGTTTTATTCTTTAAAAATAAAACAAAACAACTTGAACTCTACCACCAGCAGCGACACATCCTTTTATCCATTCTTTCCTGTCCCCTGATGAGAATTCATATCAATATACCTCCAGACAAGCCAGTAATTAATCGCTACAAACTATAGTCTTAGTGGCCGCACAGCATTTGATGCTACAATGAGTACACAACATGGTCTTAGAAGTGGATGGATTCTCCAAAAAATAGCTAAACTAGTGTAGCACCCCCCTTGACCCCCAGGCGCCTGAGATGGACCCTGAAAGGGGAGAGAGGGCAGACATTTC
The DNA here is from genome assembly GCF_000935625.1 of Nanorana parkeri. Classification (NCBI taxonomy): domain Eukaryota; kingdom Metazoa; phylum Chordata; class Amphibia; order Anura; family Dicroglossidae; genus Nanorana; species Nanorana parkeri. Next base: position 310,455 of record NW_017307024.1, on the reverse strand, counting down.
ACTCTCCGGGGCAGATCCTTAGCCAGTGAAGAGATCAAGAAAGTTGGGTGCCTGACGGAATAAATGTCAGTTAAAGTACCGCAGCGCTGAATACTGAAAAATGGCCTTGATGGGAAGGGGGTTTAACACCGCGGATGTCAACTGGTTAAGTGCCTTTTTAAATGCTTTATTGGAGAACTTCATAACTGGGAAAGAGGTATAGGGCTTAGAACATCCATGGCAAAAATAAGACAGACTCCAGACTGACCAATCTCTTTCAGTCTTCAACAGTGCAGAATCAATAGAACAGGCTGACACAGAGCAACAGCTGAAAAGGGATAGGCATGAAATCTTCCATAGGAGACACACCAGACTTTCTCCTGAGGTCTATACCAGTACCAGGCACCTCCAGTAGCCTTCCAGCTTCTCTGGTTCTCTTCCTCAGTCATGTCCACATGGGGCCTTCTCCAGACTTGAGGCCTAGTCAGCATCTCCATCACTGGGCATCTCACCCCGAGGCTAAGTCCGGGATGGACTGGACTGAGCACATGGCAATTCTCCTGAGTATATATGTACTCCCCCAGCATGCACCACTGGCCAAGAAACCCCCAGTGATTGGCTGGTGAGGCACGGACATTCAAGATTTTCCCCTGTTGGCTGCCCCACACTTCAGCAGGGTCACACCCCACTCAGGCAGGTACAATTAACAGCAAAACACCTGGAATTAACAAAATAATAACAAGCTATAAATCAACTAGACTGATTACAGCTCTAGCAATGCTAAATTTCTAGCAGCCACTCCACAGAAGGTGGTATGGGCTGCATTGGTAATAACTAAAGAAAACTGTTTTGTGTATATCAAAGCATTTTGCACAGGCAGAAGATAAAGTTCATTCATAGAGATGGGGAAGTTTAAGAGTTTAAATCCTTTTGCTATTTTGTAGAGATAACAATGAAGCTTGGAGGAAATTGGAACAAAAACTAAAGTTATAAGTAAGAGGAATGTGTACTTGTAGACATCCAGAGCAGCATTCTGATGCACAACATAAGTTAAGAGCCTTAGGGCTGTATAATCACTATGATAAAAACCTATGAAAAAAGCATCAGCAATGAAAGAACTGTATCCATGGTCAAAATATAACAGCATATATTAATTATCACATTTTAAATTATTTCTAGCCTACTCCTATTATTCTGAACAATCTTGAAGTTTGAAAACTTACGTTTTGAAAAATCCCACTCATTTACTTCCTTGAATACAGTGACACATGAACCAATCAGCCATAACATTATGACCACCCAACCTATATTGAGTATGTCCGCCTTCTGCCACCAAAACAGCCCTGACTGGTCAAGGCATGGACTCCACTAGATCTCTGAAGGTATGCTGTGGTATCTGGAAGTTCGTCGACCTCCTCCCCAGCTCCCCGCGGACACCAAGGACGCCGGTGGTGTCCGGGGGGGGAGGGCGGCCCCTTCTTCGGGACGCAGAAGCGATCTGGCGACAGGTAAGTCGCCAGGATCGCTTCTGTTGTAAAGCCGACAGTCGGCTCTACAAGTTTAAACAGAGTCCCGGCGGCAAAAGTCACCGGGAGTCTGTTTAAACAGCCCCGATGCTGGCGACGTACACTGTACGTCGTCAGTCACGAAGGGGTTAAAGCCTGTAAGTTGTGTGGTGGGGCCTCCATGAATCTGACTTGCTTTTCCAGCACATCCCACAGATGCTTGATTGGATTAAGATCTAGAGAATTTAGAGTACAAGTCAACACATCAAACCATTCTTGAACTATTTTTGTAGTGTGGCAGGTACATTATTCCTGCTGAAAGAGGCCACTGCCATCAGGGGATACCATTTCCATGAAGGGGTGTACTTGCTCAGCAACCATGTTTAGATAGGTGGTACGTGTCAAATTAGCATCCACATGAATGGCAGGACACAAGGTTTACCACCAGAACATTGCCTAAATCATCACACTGCCTCTGCCGGCTTGCCTTTTTCCCATAGTGCATCCTGGTGCCATCTCTTCCCCAGGTAAGCGACACACACACATGGCCATCCACATGATGTAAAAGAAAATGTCATTCATAAGACCATGCCACCTTCTTCCATTGCTCTGTGGTCCATTTCTGATGCTCATGTGCCCATTGTAGGTGCTTTTGGCAGTGGACACGGGTCAGCATGGGAACCCTGACCGGTCTGTGGCTATGCAGCTCCATACATAACGAACTGCGATGCTCTGTGTGCACAGGCACCTTTCTAGTGGAACCAGTATTAACTTTTTCAGAAATCTAAGCTACAGTAGCTCTTCTATTGGATCAGACTACACGGGCCAGCCTTCCCTCCCCACGTGCATCAATGAGCCTTGGCTGCCCATGACCCTGTTAGTTGCTCAGCGGTTTTTCTTCCTTGGACCACTTTTGGTAGGTCTTGACCACTGCAGACCGGGAACATCCCACAAGAGTTGCAGTTATGGGGTTTCTCTGACCCAGTCGTCTGGCCATCACAATTTGGCTCTTGTAAAAGCCGCTCCAATCCTTACACTTGTCCATTTTTTCTGCTTCCAACACATCAATTTCAGAGACAAAGGGGGTGATTTACTAACCTAAACACACACACACACCAGGTGTGTGTGATTTTCACACAGCAAAACGTATTTATCAACCAAAAAGTCTCTAAAAGCATATTTCCACTAATGCCATATATGCAAAAATCAAGCACATGATGCATATATAATGCTGCTTCACAGTTTAGACAAAAATGGTTAGCTCATGCATTTACATTCCTGCATTCATCAACGCAAGCAACATAACATAGAGCTAATTTACACCACATTACCTTGCAATTCATTGCAGGGCTTTGCACAACACACCTGCTGGGTGTGTACACACTACAAAGGTGTTTCGATTCCTCCCATAGATCATGCTGGGAGGGAACACACTACAGAGGTGTATACACGTTCGTGGTGTGTTTAAAAGGTTAGTAAATCAACCCCAAAATGTTCACTAGCTGCCTAATATATCCCACCCACCTCCAGGTGCCATTGTAACGAGATAATCAATATTATTCACTTCACCTGTCAGTGGTCATAATGTTATGGGGAATTGTTGTATATACTATGCCCTGTGAATATGCTCTGCTATGTTACCCATTTCAATGAGTCTGCTGTCTGAACTACAGGAGGGTCTGAAAGGGAGGAGTTTCAGGAGGCGCATCATCACTGCTTGCAGTCAACAAGGCACTATGGGATATGCAGTGCTTAGAAATCGAAAGTAAGCAAATGGAAGACACTGCAAAGCACGCAGGGAATCCAGAATGTTTTTGAAGAGGCAGCCAGCAGATAGGCAGCACTCCAAACTTTAGAGGAAATTTTTCACGTAAGCTTACATTGAATTGTCAAAAATAATTATCATTTGTATTGCAATTACAATGCTGATGTTTTAAAATAAAAGTGTATGATTTGATTCCCTTTATGGAGCTACAGCAATTCAACAAAAAATTTTGTTTTCTAAATATGTCAGTGCTAAGTAAACACAGCATCAGCCATTTATATACACACATCACTATCTCTACAGTAGATGAAGGCTCAGGGCTCTGATTTTAAAGATTCAGAGATTCTTATACTTGGAGATAAAAATGCATTCAGCATTACAAAAGTGGCTTTGAAGGAAAAGCTGCTAGCTGATATTGATCTCATATTAGACAAAGCTGTGTGAATCTGCAGCATCATATCTCTACAAGTTTAAACAGAGTCCCGGCGGCAAAAGTCACCGGGAGTCCGTTTAAACAGCCCCGATGCTGGCGACGTACACTGTACGTCGTCAGTCACGAAGGGGTTAAAGTACAAGATTCAAGTGAACCTGTACTTTGCTTGCGCAGCTTGTTTGGCTGACTGGAGCAATGAAAGACACTAGTGTTTCAGGGTATGGGGTGCATGTGATGCTACCACCTCCCAGTATATACAATATGTCACCAGAACACCAAGATCAAATGTCCAAAATCATCTTTATTAATGTGCGTACAACTTGTCATACACTGAGTGGCCAAATTATTATTAACACCTGACGTTTGTAGGCAAATTAGCTATAATTAGCTATAATTTCTCGCTGAAGTTGCTAGAGGGCCAGACCATTATAAATAGGGAAGCAGGTTGTTTACCACGGCAGTAGAAGTGATTTTTTTCTGAAGATATGGGTAAACAAGGCGATTTAACAGCCTTTGAACATGGGATGTTGGCGCTCGGAGCCATGGAGCGAGTATCAGCAAAACAGCAGAATTAGTTAAATGTTCAAGAGCAGCTGTTGTTAAAGTGTTTAAAGACTGGACTGTCAGCCAAAAATCTGGGTCTGAACGTGCGAATTGTGGCCGTCACGACTAGTCAATGTTAGGGCAGAACGGAGAGTGGCAAGACTGGTACAAGACAACAGAAGGGCAACAGTGCAGTGTCATATTCCTCGCATCACCTTTCAACATCTCGTGGAGTCACGAGGCGGCCCAACAAAGTCATCTCGTGGCCCAACGAAGTACTGATGGGGTGGTCATAATAATCTGGCCACTCAGTGTTTAAAGACAATACTATAGTGTTCTGTGCCTGAGGAAGGAACACTGAATGGCCCCTAAATGTTGCCTTTGTGTGACAAGATGTACGCACGTAAATAAAGATGGTTTTGGACATTTGACCTTAATGTGCTGGTGACAGAATGTATCTACTTGGACATAGTGGTACCATCCACAGTCACTTCAGCACTCATCCATTAGGAGCATACCAGTAAGGAGTGCTTGGAATTTCTCCCATTCACAAGACCTGATGTTTGGTGATTGCCTTGTGTAAGCTCCGTAAATACTTTTTCTCTTTGCTCTTGGCGCCTGATCGGAGCTGCAGGGAACTCAGAAGGGAGGACAACTAACAGGTCTCAGCTCTAGCACTCACAAACCAACATTTAAAAGTTTTGTGACTCAGATTGGATGCAAAACGTAAACAAGATGTCACCAGCACATCACAGGAATATGTTCCAATAAATGTATTTTTTATTGACGCGTATTATCACAATGAAATCAACGTTTTGGGGCAATGCAGGGTCCCCTAATCAGGCTCAGTATGACATACTTAGTCTGACGAAGGGGACCCTGTGTAGTCCCGAAACATTGCTTTCATTGTCACAATAGGTGTCAAGAAAAAGACATTCATTGGCACAAATTCATGCGGTGTGCTGGTGACACGTTGTTTTACTTCTGATCAGTGCGGCGCTATCCGCAGTCACTTCAGCATTCATTTCTCAAGGGGGTTACCAGCGAAGAAGTGCGGGAGGACACATTTTGAACTTTTAGATTGGATGCAAGACTCTTCAGACATAAGGCTGCTAATTGTTGAAAGTAGTTGTGTCACTTCAGAAACACGACCCTTCTAGAGTATACTTGAATTTGGTAAATGTAGTTCTGATGTAGACTCTGTGATGACTACTGCTGGTTGCAAGTTTCCATTCTTGAAAGTCTACCAATAATAGGCCATAAGGAGACTTTGCCATCCAAGGGCACAACTGAACTACTGCAGTACAAGTAGCCATAGATTTAAACAATTCAAGATGACACTAAGCCCCCATACACACCTGTATGCTTGGGGAACATGCACGACATTGCATTCGTTCCACCAGTGCACAGAAACATGTGTCATTGTTGCAGGTGTGCTACAGTACCATTTATTCTTAATGGGCACCCCAACGCACCTTGACATTGCACGTGCGTGAAATTGCAGAAGTCCAAAAATACAAAAAAGGTCACAAGCACTCCAGCATGTAGAAAAGTCAATGTTTATTGACTTCAAAAGGTGTCACATCATGAGAGTGACGTTTCGGAACAGCAAAGTCCTTTCCTCAGGCAAAACAGATAATGATCAGTTTATTGACCTTTGAAGTCAATAAACATTTACTTTTCTACATGCTGGAGTCCTTGTGACCTTTTTTTTTTTTTTTGGACTTATTTTGCGGAGGCATCCACCGTCATTTTAGCACGCACCCTACAATATGGGTTTTTTAACCGGTCAGGAGTGCGATGGGTGTGTATGTTTTTTTGAAATTGCACAGGATTGCATTGTAACAAAGTACCATGAAATGCATTTATTAAAACTGGAGCAGAGAAAATCTGGAGCAGCTGTGCACGGCAACCAGCTTCTTTCATTTTCAAAGCTTAACTGAACAAACTGAAGAGAGAATCTGGTTGGTTTATATGGGCAACTGCTCCCAAGCGAATTATTCCTAAAATAGCACACACGAAAAGTAAATAAATAGATAAAAATAAAAAATATTCAGCCTTCCAGATAAAACCTCTCACTATCATCATAATTCCAAAATATGAACAAGACAAGTTATTCCAAAAAGTTATCATTTCAGACACCATGGCTGTGCCAGGGAACGGACTAGTGAAATTTGCTAGCAAGTTTAGATGCACATGGCAATTTAATAAAAACTCTGCAAGTAAGCATTTAAAATACTTACTATTTCTGTGCTTTTACCTGCATTTTTTTAAGTTGGTGAAGTTGTAAAATCTTGAGATGTAACCTGTTAATTGTCCCCCATTTTGGGTCCCTTTGCTTGCAGTATTATTGCTTTCCCGCATGAAGATTTCAGTAAAGGAGTTATTGTCATATAACTGTTATAGGGGCTGATGTATAAACCTTCTGCCAAGGGTAAAGCTGGATGAAAGCCGTTCGCATGGCGATTTCACCACTAGATGGCTCCAAGAAGCATAGGAATTTCCAATGCCCTTTGCAACATCTAGAGGTGGTAATCCACTCCTTTAATCAGCTCATCCCTCATAGTTATTATCGTCTGTATCAATTGCCCTTCCTTGTAGATTATAAACTCTCACTAATTCTTTCGTATGGTATTGTATTGTACTGTCTCCCCATATGTTGTAAAGCGCTGCGCAAACTGTTGGCACTATATAAATCCTGTATAATAATAATAATGCCATGTGAATGGCATTTGCCCAGCTGTACGCAGGGCAGAAGGTATATACATCAGCCCCTAAGTGTCTTCTGTCTAGCCAGTATCCACATCTTCAGATGAGCCTGCTATGAGATGCTATAAGGAGCCTTTGGTACAGGAGAGTGTGTGGTGGCAAACGATGGTGTTAGTATACAACATATGCATTCTATATTCTGTTTCAGTTACATGAAACAGGGTTGCAACAACTGAAGCTGGCCATAAGCCTTACTTGGATTAACAAAATTTGATGTAAAAATTGACTTGGTTTGACTTGACTTGAGTTGAGTTGGGCGTAAAATTGTTGGCTGAACAGTAACTGCATCCTATCAGATGCAGTTCCAGTTTGGTTATTCAGGGAGTCCCAGGTGCTGCAGCTTGAATATAAAATCCAGCAGTGGAGATTCCTCCAATGACACTGTTTGAGGGGAATCAATGGATTTATCTACTTCAGCCCCCCCCCCCCCCCCCCCCAACCCCAAAACTCTAACACTCTCTGTAACCCTAAAATTAACAATTCCTTAAAGAGAATCTGTCAGGGGGAGGGTAGAAACTACTTCATGTACGTTTAAGGTGTCTGCACATACCTACGCAAGTTAAAAGTGTCAAAGCTGTGCCTGTCTGAACAGCCCAATATTTGGCCTTAAGTGGGAGGTTTTTGAGGCTGCTGAAGGTATGTGCAGGCTCCTTTAGGTGCCTCCACTTTGTACTGGTAGCAGTTTTTGTTCAGTGACCAAGCAACTTTAAGTAAGCTTAACTAGTTTAACTGAGTCAAAGGGACACGGCACAAGGATCTACTGTTTTAACTACTTTGGAAAGCCCTTTGCTACATCGGGGCTCCCCAAGACTATTGAAATAATTTACCTTTTTTCTTGGTCAGTAATGCTGTGTTTACTAAGAGGTGATCTCAATGCACACTGAATATTCCTAAGCTTTTATGCATGTAATTGTCCTATCAGCTTAGCCTAGGCTGTGCAAACCACATGACCAATATAATTCGTATATGTCCCCTGATAAGTGCAAAATTGGTATGATGTTTAATAGATCTAAGCAGCAGCAGGGCTGCTCGGATCATTTATCAGTGGCCAGAACTGTTTAACTAAATGGATCCTGTTGGGAAGTGGGATTCCCAAGTGTTTGATATAGATATACCAGGCTGCACAGCAACGCTGACCTCCCAGTGCTGGGGAGTCTGCTGGAAAACAATGCGGTTGATATTTAGTTACCTGGTGGTTTTGTGTGCTGCGGAGATACGTCACCTTATCTCTCAACTCAACGTTGTCCACATCTATTATTCATAGCCAAAGGAATCTCGTCAGCTTCCTGCTGCTGACCAACTGTGCCAAGCTTAACTCTCTGCTGCCTATTGATCAAGATGGTACAGTTTGAAGGGCAATTCCAGCAAAGAAGTTCAATAAACATGTAATGTATACAAATTATTTTCCTGCAAAATTATTTTAAAGCAGACCTGAATTTTGCCCATTCAGGGCAAAATAACTGGTTTGCTTTAATCTCTTCATCCCTCTCCAGCACACACTTACATTTCCTTCTCTCTCCCATTCCCCTGATGCTCAGGTTCACTCATCCCCCTGCCTGCAAAAGCACATGCTTCACCTTCCTTCACTCTCTCTAGGGATGAACTGCGAGTTCTTATAGAACATTGGTTCGACCCAGACTCAACTCATTCGCAGTTTGGGAAAACAGTAAACTAATGCTGTAGTTTGCTGCTATAGTAACCAATCATGCACTTACTGGACTTGGAGTAGATAGAAAGTGCTGACAGCGTGTTTGCAAGGAGGGATAGTTGTTGTTATACTGTGCTAACCTGTGCTGTATACAGGACTGCCTTGGAGCATGTATAGCAAAGGATGCTATATATCCTGCTATACACTGTATATGCACATGTCCCTGTGCCTTTAAGGATGAATAGGCTGCCTCCTGGCAAACCTGCACCCGATTCATCCTTAGCTATAAATGCTTCTAGATGGAGGTTCTCATAGATTACAGTTAGGACCACACTACACACAGGGGCCTTGACGAGGCATTGTGGCTTCCACATATTTTGAAAAAGTTGTGCAACTACAAACCTCTGTTTTTAACCCTAATAGTTAGACAATGTAATTTTTTTTGCAGGCTGACTGGTGAGAGTTCTGGGAAATGTTTGCTTATGTACTTATTAAAATGTGGTATACTACAAGTGCTTAAATGCTGTCTGTGGAGTCAATACAATATGTTTCTGCCTTTTTCTGTGAAATACTGTATATATACTTTAGAATTGTTTTTTTAATTAAAGCTGGTGAATGTCCTTTTAAAATGCTACCTACTAAAAGTACTTAAATATTGTTTATAGAGTCAATACAATATTTCTGACTCATGTCTCAGAAATAATACACTCAGTTTTATTTTGCAATAAAACCTCCCTTGTCTCTCGTTTTCCAATTAAGGTCTGGTAAAACTGCATGCATAATATGCAGCTCGCTGTATTTATTTAGTTATTTACTACAGGTATTTATATAGTGCCGACAATTTTCGCATGTGCTTTACATAGTTGCACACTCACATCAGTCCCTGCCCTCAAGGAGCTTACAATATAAGGCCCTTATCTCACATGCATACATATGAGGGACAATTTATACCGGAACCAATTAACCTGCCAGCATGTCTTTGGAGTGCAGGAGGAAACCGGAGTACCCGGAGGAAACCCATGCAAGCATAGAAAGAACATGCAAACTCCTTGCAGATACTGACTTGGCAAGGATTCGGACCAGAAACTCCCATTGTCTGTACAATATTTCTGGATGTTGTCTGTGAAATAATACACTTTAATTTGTATTGCATGATAAAAACTGCCTCATCCCTCCCTCTTGCATAGCAGCCTAGTCAAACTGCTTACATACTTTCCTGACACTGTGCTATATGTGCGGCTATTGTCTGAAATATGGCACATAACCTGTCTTGTGTCTGGAATGTTGTGCTGTGGTTCTGAAGTGTTATAGCAGACTCTGTATTAAATTTTATTTTTAATACAGTACACTGTTGTGCTGCAAAAAATAGGAGACCACAAGCTATACAATGAAACTGTTTTGTCATGAGCCAATTGGTACAAAGTTGAGGGCTTTTTCAAAGAGTGAAAATTTCCATAGCTTTAAGATCTGTTGTGGCTGCAACTTCCACTGCTTAATTCAGGCTTATTACTGCTAAATAAAAAGCCAGGTGTCGCAGCCAAAACTAACTACAGAATTCTTTTTTTCCAAGGTGAAAATAATTGGATTCAATATAAGCCAAGCTAACTGTAAAAATTCAAGTACACAGCAAAGTGTGTGATGCCAGAATGTGGCGTTTTATTTTTAAAATGTTCTTTGCATTGTCACATGTCCCCATGTCAATGTGCATCTCCCCATGCCCTCTATTTAACAATCCTTTGCCAATTAGCCTTGAAAATGGGCAGAATTGATTTTGAAGACTTGCCCTCCCCCATGGCATTCAATAGAGGTTCTGAATAAAGTTCACATTTTTCATACATTACAGTACAATGGGCTACATGAACTTACACAATGTGTCTTCTCTTTGCTACAGATGTCTAAAGAGGGTGGCAGGGAAAGGAAATTGAGCGAGAGGGACAGTTAATGTGTATGGAAGGGCAAAATAATAAGAAACGTTTAGATGGGGCCCCCGGTGACCTCTCTGTGTGTCTGGCTGTGTCAATTGGGACTATTGTGTAATTTTTTTTAAAGTGTATCACCAGTCTCAACTTTTTTTAAAGTTTTAGATATTATTGGAAAGGATTAGAACGCCTATCTGGCTTTCACTGCTTTAACTCCTGTCCCGGGCTCCATTTTGGAGATTGTTTTCCTCAATCCCTGTCCTGCTTGGTGTCCTTGCACTTATACAGAGGAGTCAACTGCATTATTTACTAATTTTCTAGCTATAGAAGGAAAATTCTTTCATACTCATTACAACATACAATATATACAGTCACAAACAGAAAATCATCATGTTCAGAATACATAAAAAATAGAAAAGCCATAATTCTACTTTTTCTTTCAATAAAAAATCTATTTATTCATATATCTAATAATTAAGGCAAGAATCTTTCTTTATCAACTGGTTTCACACATTTTCTCCTATACATAGAACATGGCCTCAGCAGAACCTAAAATATTATGTATACCATAAGAATTGAAGCCAACAGTGCTGGATTTCTCTATAATGTACAGTGAACTGGTTACGTTAATATGCCCCTAAGAAATGTTAAGGTCTTATCAGGATAGTTTCAGCCCATAATCTGCTGAAACCTTGACCAAATCCATCTAATACTTCCAAACTTAAAAGAGATTTCCTCTTTAAAGTTTTTTGGTGTGTATTGTAAACATATATAGTACCCATTTCTACACATAAATGTGTGCCTCCCCAAAAGAGTGGATATTTGGGGAAGACTCTGCTTAGTCTTGCCTACTGTGGAAATTTGGCTAGTCGTCACACTGGTACCTGGCGACCAGCCCGAGTTGCCTCTCTGCCTCAGGTCAGTGACATGTGCTAATTAGGTTTAAAATATGTCTTCTGCATTGATCAGTTGAATAGGTGCCCCAATTTAAACAGTGGGGTACCATTTTGTTTGTGGCTAAACCAGCTGAGCAGCAGGTACATGTGCCGTTTGCTTGACCCAGCACCAGTGACAACAGGCAGAGAAGCAGGCTGTCTTTGGGGTCTTCCTCTGGCATTGAGCTCTATATGAACCAATTAAGCTTTCCAACAGTAAGTAAGGAAAAAAACAGCCCCAGAACTGGAATAAGGGCACTCCATTAACTGGGTACTATTTATGTAATAGCAGTGGGTGGCTCTTTACAATACTTACAAAAAATTTCAATTGGAAAACACACTCATTCTTTATAGGCTCCCATGGGAGTCCAAGAATCAAGACTGTGCTGGCAAAATGGGGAATGTGGAAAGGTGATCTTATATTATCGTTGGATTTAATAAATTCTGAGAGTAAAAGTCTGTTTCCAGTTATTTAAAGAAGTTAGTCAAGCATTCCTAATAACACCCAATACAGGGTGCTTTGCAGTATACAGCTTCACAGTTTTTGGTCAATATCCGCATTCACTTGATTATAAATAGCTTACAAAATTCTTTAAATGTTGTACAAAGATTGAATCCCCTATAACCCAGAGATGTCTATTACCATTCCGGCTTATAGGCTTGGGTTTGTCTCACCATCCACACTAAGACGTTTGTATACTGGGATGTAAATATTATGTAAATCTTATGTAAATCTATTGGTTATGCTTAGGGTATAAAATGTGTTAGGAGAGAAATAGAAATTACTTATTGAATACAAAATTTGCTTGCAGTGCTGACCTCTGGTGCCTGCTGCATGTATTGCGCATTATGAAAGAGCTAGATAATGAAGTTAGCCTGAAGTTGGGGGTTATCTGCAAGACAGAAAGTCAATACTGCAGAAAAAGTGCATCTATGTTTATTTATGAATAATGAAAGAAGCCAGGCAAGGAAAAGACTTAGGTGAACAATCTACTGTGACATGAATAATTCTATTAACAATGATCAGGCTAAGCCACAGGTCATATATGAATAACAGCCTGCTCTTCAGCCTTTGGCAGGCTATGTTTGGGTTTGGAGACCCCTTCCTGGCCAATGGCTTGATTCTGATATATGCACTATTGACTGAGTTTATTTTCTTGTACAGGACAGGAGTGAAGCAATGGCAAGGTGGAAATCATATTTAAAGTGACGTCAAACTCAAGAGTTGAATCTTAAAAATGCATTCAAGCACCTCAACTGTTAACTAAAATGTTGCTTATGTGTGCATCACTCAGCTGTAGATCCTCAAATCATCTCTGAATTGGTGCCGACACTGTCCTTCCTTCTGGAGGATGGCTACTTTTGTTCCCCATGGTCCCTATGTATGTTGTAAAGTAGCCACCACTCCAAGCTCACTCTTGTGATGGACTATAGTCTCACATTTAGTTTACTTATTTGTATTGAGATTGTAGTCCACCACGGGAGTGAGCTTGGAGAGGTAGCTACTTTACAACACACACAGGGACCATGGGGAACAAAAGTAGCCACACTCCAGCAGAAAGGACAGGGTCATCATGAAATCAGAGATGATTTGAGGATCTACAGCCGAGTGATGCACAAACAAGCTACATTTTTGTTAACACTTAAGGTACTTGAATGTATTTTTAAGATTGAACTCTTGAATTTAGTGTCACTTTAAGTGTATCTAAAAACCTGAACTCTTTTTATTTTGGATGTGGTGAAGGGGTTGAGACCTCTGTCCATTTTGTTGTTTTTTTGTGTTTTGCTGTGTGTCCACTGGGGTGATTCACACTCTCTGTCCTAGTGATCCCCTTACTGAGACTGAAAGTGAGGGACACTCCAAAATTCTAATTATCACCAGAAGAGGAATAGTGGTGAAATCTTCAAATGGTGACAATTTCTCTGCTGGCAACTGTCTCACAGGTAAGTTCCCTCACTTTGAAGCGATACCCTCTTACTTCCTGTTGTGTCTAGCAGACAGAAAGGGAGCACTCCCCAATGCGGATGACTCCCTACTTTATCCAAAATAGGACAAACAAGGATTTGGCCTTAGATATACTTTAAAAGAGCAAGCTGGAGATTTAGTTAGCATGAAATGATGCTATGGTGAATTGCCACCTTGTTCTGCTACCAAAAGGAACAAAGAACAAATAGAGCCAGACAAGGACCAGTGACATCTGGAACTTAGCACACAGCAGATTGCAACTAAGGAGAAGAAGGTGGATATAGTGGTGTCAGTAAGCGGATGGGCAATGTAAGCTAGCCGATGAGTGGTGAGACTGGGCAGGGAGAGGAAGAGAGCTAAGCACTGTATTTAGAAAGTTCAAGTACACCAAACCTTCCTGGGACTGAAGCACAGTAGACTGTGGCTACAATGGCAAGGGGGGGGTGTAGTTATGTTCATGGTGCAATCGTGATAAGGAGTGTCTCTATGTGCTACACTAAGGATATGTATGTTCTGTCATAGTGAGACAAAGCTCATTCACAGATCAGAGAACAGTGAACTGAGCTTTGATTGAGGAGACATACATTGGACATTGGAATACACCATTTAGCAAAGAAACATTCATTAAGGGGTGTGAGTCATTAAGCTGAATTAACTGAGCTATCACAATAACTGTGTTTGCAATAATGACTGTTATCTCCAGTAATAAGAGCCAAAAATAAAAGTCACGTCTGAAAATAATGTTACAGCAAACAACACATGTGTAATAGCTTAGTAAATTAAGCCCTAATACTATACTAAATCAATGCTTAGCTGTTTGGCTTGTTGGGAAAAAGGTGTAATTTTAGGGAAACAGTGATAGTGACCCCATTTATGTAGATCCACATCTAACATTTCAGTAATTCTGTGTATATGCCACATTGTCAGAAGAAATAATTCAAACATAATGTCACAGTTGCAATTAGTCCCCAGTGTTTTAAACAAACAAATTTCAAATCTGGAGGTGTTTGTCTGGGTTGCTTTAAAGTACAATATAAAATTATATCATGCTGAAGGTGTTTGACCTACTTGTTAAGTACACAGTGGCAGGCACAAGGATCAAAACGGCCCACTGAATGGTTCTGTGGCCAGATCCACTGAGAAGAGAGTCCTACCTGATTTAGGAGGACTATGGCAGCATCAAGCTTATTTGTAAAGGCTTTTACGTTTTTTTGTATATGTTAATGCCAAATAAGGATCCCCAGATTAAAACTGTTGTAGTTAATATGAAGCTATGTTGGGATACATATACTATACTGACAAGCCCTGACCATTATTTTATTTAAATAATAATGTGTCAGCATACTTATGGTATTACAATAAAATAAAAAAAAGGATACCCTTGCATCCCCATCTGCATTTTTGATTGACAGCTCAACTGCCAATGTACACAAAGCTCCTACAACTGTACATACAAAGAATATAAGCAGTCTACTCTCAAGAAGAGTATGCCTTTCCATTAAGTGAAACAGTACTCTGCAGGTAAGGATAGTGGGATGTCCGTTTTTTATGTAACCCTGGCTTCTACCCCAGTTTTCAATAAAATAGAAATATATGTAATCCAGGTGTCAGGTAAGTAAGGTAAAATGGAGGCAGGACTGTTTTCAGTTAACTGATAGACATGGGAGACTGAAGTAGACACATATTAAGTCAGAGGAAGAAAACAAAGACAAGCTATGGTCTGTATTTAATAACATAATGCAAAGAAAGTGTGCAGTTAGCTTTAACCACCAATCAGATTTCATTTTGTGTAAGTTACTGTAGTCAGGCCAATGAAAGATGATTGGTTGTTTATTGCACTTTGGCTTAAAAATGGCCTACACGTAGTAATATTTATGATTTCACTGCTTTGCTGTAGGGCAAACTGTTCAATGTCAATGTGGTTTCCAGTAATTATCCACAGGGGATTCATACAATTACAGTATTTCTATTAATGCCTAAGGGTACCTCTAAGCAGGCCTAGCTTACCCAAGAGTCACATTGGGATGATGGATGAGAGTGAGATCTGAACATTTATGGCCAGCATAAGTCCACTAGTTTTCTTTGTTTTCTCTCTGTTCACTCATTTTGTTTCTTCCACATCTAGATCATATAATTTTCAGTTTACATAAGCTATGTGTTAATCAAAATAATTAACCAGAGTCAGTGACCACCCTTACAAGAAAATCATATGGACTGTGTGAAACTGATTTATGACTTGATTCTTTTTCTCACCTGGATATTTCAATAAGAGGAGATTTAAGCCAAAAGGTATTAAAGTTGTAAATAGCAAAAGGTAAATAATGAAAATTTTATCTGAGTGATCTGTCCATAAATATTTAGTCCTATGTTCTGTCCTCAGGTCAAACCACAGTGCTAAGTGTTGAGGGTTCCTCTGTTAGCTTCTGCTTGCTAGGCAGGGATTTGAGGTACTCAAGATGACGTCGTGCATCCTCTTGGTTCTGACGTACATAATACACCAAGTAGGAAATGACCATGGCAAACCAACCAAACATTGTGACAAGCATGGCCACGTCCGTGGTTTTCTTATAAGCATTGCACAGGTCACTATCTTTGACCACTTGAAGAAAGGGCTTGCCAGCATGTTCCTCCAGTACAGAACTAGCACACACAATTCCACTGGATGAACTGGGGTCCAACTCCACCATCCTTATGAGTTCTTGAAGATCACAGTCACACAACCAAGGGTTGCCAGAGAGATTTGTTCTTGCCTTAAGGTTAGCAAAGACCTCCTTGTTGACAGACACTAGTTTGTTGGAAGACAGGTCTAGGGAGTGTAAGTGGTCACTTAGGCTCCTGAAAGCTGTAACATCTAAACGACCCAGGGAATTGTGGGAAAGGTCTAACTCCATAAGAACAGGGAGATTGCGGAAAGCATCTGAAGGGAGGTAGGTGATCTGATTGAAGTCTAGGTACAGACGGTTGGTGTCATTGGGAATTTCTTTGGGTACTTCTGTAAGCTGGGCATTGCTGCATCGTAAAGTCTTGTAGCCATCCTCCTGGGAGACATGACAGCCCTTGGGGAAAGTCGTAGCTGATTGGAAGCAGAGGGACATAAGGACCAAGCTTTGTAACAATAGCCATGTTGCTAATGAGCGGCGGAGGAACCAGGCCAAGAAAGGCATGGCCGGCCAGCAGCATACTCAGGAAAGAGGTGGTTGGAAAGAAGAGGCTCTGGACTTTGGGATTATTGAACATTTACATGTTGCCTGAAACAAAGTAACCACAGAGTAAGTATAATTGTATGCATTAATGATGACACTTGTACAAAAACCAAGTATTAGGGACCCAAACGTCCTCCAAATATACCAGCATCAAGTCATTGCCGGATATCAAGACGCATACCTCTTTTAATGCAAACCTCTCCATTCACCTAATGCATTAGAACACATACCTCTTTTAATGAAAATGTATCAGCACACGTACCTCTCCCCTCCTCCTAATGTATTGATATCAGCACATGTACCTCTCTCCCCCTCCTAATGCATTGATATCAGGAGACGTAGCTTTTCCCTCCTTCCAAAGCATTGATATGACATGAACCTTTTCCTTCTTCTAATGCAATAATATCAGGACCCATATCTCTCCCTCCCTGCTAATACAGATATCAGGATATGTACCTCTCTCCACATCCTAATATACAAATACCTGGACACTTACCTCTCCCTAATACCCAGATAGCCGGACACTTACCTCTCCCCTCTTCCTAATAAACAAATATCAAGGCACATACTCCTTCGAACCTTCAAATACACAAATATCAGGACACTTCTCTTTTCCTAATACACAGCTATCTCACATTTTCTTTTCTCGTAATACACAAATATCAGAAACCCACTCTTCTCTAAAAATACACAGGTGTTAGGACACATACCTCTCACCTCCTCCTAATACACAGAGATCAGAGAACATGCTTCTCACCTACCCTGAGCACATTTGGTTAACTTGTCCCTTCTTACATCTGTCACATGCATGAGATACAACTATTTCTCTATACCGTGATTTGACTAGACATATTTTTACAAGAGGGGAAATATATATTAAGTATTTTCAAGCACCAGCGGCAACTGACAACATGATTATGTAGAGGTAGGATTTAGATTACATAACCACACCACAGCCTTGATTTACCCCTTTGAAGTTTTACTAACCAATCACTATGTCAGGTATTCAGTATAGGCAGTGCGGTATATGAAAACAATTTGCATCCATCTCACAGTTCTTCACTAGTAGAAATGTAGATATACAGTATCTTATTTGCAGGGCTATCACAGCACAGATTCAGTACATGTGAATGTAGAATGGGCATTAATGGTCAGGAAACATATGACGTGTACATTGATGTTCATTCTTCTTCTTAGGCAAGCAATGTCTGAATTAAAACTCCTTTTATCAATAGAGATAAATAAAGCATGTCATTCAGGCAAGGAAAGGAAAGTAGTTTGCTGCTTCCGCTGCTCACATCTTGTCTCCATGAGCCTTTAGGAGGTAATTTTGGCCCTGAAGGCTCATTTCATTTAAAACGGAAATCTCAGTTATGGGCTGATTCTGCAGGGTTGTATCACCTAACTCTTATCATATGAGTTTGGGACTCCAGTGTAGTTAACTAGTTTTTATTGGGCACAGTTTTTTTTTCCTGGCACAGGGCTGTTAGCTGTGGGTGCCAACATTTTTGTGGCAAAGAAAATATTGCACCAAACGTTCAGGTGATGTTAGCTTTTGGGGCTAAGCCAACCTTAGAAAGAAGGTTAAGTGTTACATAGTTTGGCTTAGGGTTACAATTTAGGGAGACTATGTTAGATGAAGCAATAAGGCTAAATATTAGGGCTAGACTTACTGTTAAGAGTCCTGTAGTGACATAGGGTATGACAGGACAAACCACAGAGTTTTAGTAAAAGAACAGACACAGTACGTATTTTAACTGCTTACTTGCAGAATTTTTATTTCCATAAATGCTTTTAAATTAATTTGTAATGTGGCTTTGAACTTTGCTCCAGAAAATGTAAAATCCTTAGCTTAGCCCCTTCTCTTCTTGCATATCATAGCCCTCTACCCTTCTGAGAGTGCTTAATTACTCTCTGTTCTGACCCTACACCTCCCTACCTAACCTTTTATGTAACTGATGGAGAAGAAGCAAAGGAGAATACTATAGAGTGTCACTTCAGTGACTGGGGATGCTGACATCACACCCAAGATGGTGGTTTGATGCAACAGTCTCAGGACTTTCAGGTGTCTACAAAAGAAAGGAATTTGCAGGTAAAAGACATGCCTAAAATATGTTAAATGCACAAATAATCATATGGGAAGATTTAAACTGAATTGAATAGTCTGTCAACAGGGTCTCTTAAAGTGTCTAGGGTTATTTTTTAACAAACAATTAAAATTTGGATTCTCACAAAGGGGTTAAGTTTCTACCCCAAAATGTGTTCCTGTATGAGAAGCGTGCAGGTACATGCAGGGAAGACGTCACTGCCAGTGAGGGAAGGGGCTACATGGAAGACAAAACAGAGAGGTGTTTGCGTTCCAACTGCTTTGTATACCAGATTTCAGTTCCTTATACGGATTAATTCCTAGTTCCATCTTGGCACCTTGGCTTTTTAAAAAGCTATCATTCACATGTCACCTTCTCTACTGTGTAATTAAAGCAAGGCTTTCTATTGTGAGTCCACTTCATCTATCTAGTTTTGATATTATAGAGATCTGCTACATATTGCTAGTGTGCTCTTTTCACCTTATTATTTTTAAGGGTTATTTTTTAGACTAGGATGCATATTCCTTTTAAGTGTTATGCAAACCACACACACTGCCATTTGAAGTTACAATCACCTAACAGCTACAGCAACAGCAGCAAAATAATACAATATAGACTGGTTTGGACTGGTCATTTTAATTGACAATTGGTAACCAGCACTCTACCCACCTGAATAAATGGATGAAAGACTTTCTCTGTTAGAATCCATAAGTTGTAACAATGTAATTCCATACCATCTAGAAAAAAATAAATCCATAAAACTTTAGAGCCATATAAATCAGTCACATTTTCACAACAAGCAGTCCCGCATGACCCAAGATGTACCACTACAAATCAAAAAAATCCCCATTATTTCTTCAGGTATACTGTATTCTTCCTGAATTTCTACATCATCAAGAGATAACGAGATCAGTTTTTATTTCCATTACTTGCTGTATTCGACATCTGCTTCACTTTCCTTTTTTCTATATGTTTTATTGATTTCAGGTCAAACAAAGTAAGGTAAACATGGACAGAGTGTTTCAGAGATACAAATCAGTTCTAACTTTTTGTAGATTAATTTTAAGGTAAGAATAAAGACTTAAAGTGAATCCTTGCATGTGTCAAACATGTAACATAGTGGTGCATTCATAATCTGCTCCATCAGCTGTATCAAATGCCCTCCTTGCCCAAGACATGCAGCCAACAGGTAAATCCCTGTATCCCCCTAGCCACTGAAATATGTGGAGAACAGTGACACATGACGGAGGAAGGACAGAGATGACATGTGGGCTATGAATGACAACCCGGATGCACCTATAATGTACAAGGGGCAAGATCATGGCACCCATTGCAGAAATAACTGGCTTTCGGAGGAAAGACTTAACCAGAGTTCTTGTTTAATGATTATTCACCAGGAAGCTATTTATAATACTAATGGTTTGCTTTTTGCAGCTTTTCTGTAAACATTGGGGAAAAAATGAAAATGTTGCATTAAGGGTTTAGGTAACAAGTGATTCAATTAGATCCAGTTAGATTGCCCTTGTCTTGTATCAAAAAAGATTAGAGCGAGCTTCCAAAAGAAATGGCAACCCTGGTATCTGTGGTCTCAGGAAAACACATCTAGCCCACAAATTTCAACGATGGCGATACATGTGACTCTCTGATATTATGTGTATGGAACCTCTCAGGCCCCATCATATGGAATTGTGCATACTCTATTGGTAGAGTACATATACCTTTGAGTGTCTCTTATGTAGATATTTTGGTCCTACTTGGACCTTCTTTGTTGTTCGATACGCTTTTATTGTATTTTGTATAACCGAAAATGCCCAAATAAAAATCTTTTGAACTTAAAAAAGATTGGAACTTGGCACTAACAATATATATCCAATATACAGTATATAAAATGTGATAGTGTTTGATGAGGCTTGAAGTAATTTTAGGTGCCTACTCAGAATTTTCCAAAGCCTAAGGGTAGGCAAATAATAAAAATAAGAACACAGGCAGAAGGAGTTGGCAGCCCAAACCATCAAGAAAAAGGAGAAATGGAAAGGAGAGTTGAAAATGAGAAAGAAGACAGGTTAATTTAAAAAAATGAGAGGGTAAAGTAAAGAGGAAGAAAGAAAAAACAGGGGAGGGGATTACCTTGGTAAAATAGAATAAGCTAGGCAAGAAAGAGGATTTTTAGAGCTATAGGGTAGGACCCAGTTGTGGCTTAATGAGAGTATTATATTCTACTAATGCCAAGAGGGCTTTATTGCCACCTACCGTGTTTCCCCGAAAATAAGACACTGTCTTATATTTTTTTTGCCCCCAAAAACCACACTAGGTCTTATTTTCAGTTGATGTCTTATTTTTATTTTTTTTAATGTGCAACAAAATGTACAACAATCTAAAGTTATTCATGTACAACAATCCAAAGTTATCTGGTATCACTCCGACTGTCACAGTAACTGGCGATCTAGAGGAATATTGGCTAATGCGGCTCTGCTCCCTCTGCCGCCGCAGCCTTGCTTTCTACAGCGCCGGCTTCCTTTGCCATTAGGGACAGCGGTGCAGCAGTGGGGACATCAGACAGTGGACCGTGTGGTAAAGTACAGTACCATTTACCGGTACACAATACATTACAGTACCATTACATTAAGCAGTGCCTTCAGGGGGACTGCAGTTGGTGAAGTATGGTACTGGAGTGCTCCCTGTAACTGCGCTGTCTGGAGGGAGTCCCCTGTCATCCCCTTAAAACCGTATGTCCCTGCAGGCTGATACCATGTCTCCTGCAAGTTCCCTCTCACATGCTACCACCAAACTAGGTCTTATTTTCAGGGTAGGTCTTATATTACAGGAATCTTGAAAAATAGTGCTAGGTCTTACTTTCGGGGTAGGTCCTATTTTTGGGGAAACAGGGTATGTGCTTTGACTGAGCTACCTAAGCTTGCTCTATTCTTAGAATATGGGTATCATCAAGACCCTTTGTTTGGTACTCATAAATATGTGCTTAATTAAAATCAGCTTTTTACTAGAAATGTCTGGGGTCAGTAAAAAAGTTCAGGAAATATGTTTGCATGCATTTTGCTAAATGAACTTGAGAGCAATACCATCTAAACAGAACTTGATATGAATTTTTCAATGCTGTTCATAGAGCTTGTTGTGATAGAGGTTCAGATTTCCAACCAATCCTTATCAGATGGCCTAGACCCTAATTCTTCTTCCCAGTGAGTTCATTATGGGGTGTTCAAGCTAGCCAAATTGACTGAGGAATATGATTAGCGATATAAAGACAGGAGAATGGTTATCCCATCTGCACCTGTTTTCAAAAGCTGTGAGGGTTAAAAGGGATTTGGATATCTTTAATAGCAAAAAAGACATAGGTCAATGTAGCGATAAGCTCGCACAAAGCATATTATGCAAATTATAATTTACATTTTGAAGATGTTTGTAAATGGTTCTGATCCCTTGCTGGTTCAGAAATAAACAAATGTATCAAAACTCTTTATCCTGCCATTACTGGGATTGTTTTGAGTTATCTACCTTTAAGGTGCCCATACACTGCACGATTCTCGTACGAGAATCGCGGGAAATCCCGCAATCGTACGAGAATCGTGCAGTGTATGGAAGGCGTGCGACCGTTTCTACTGTACGGTCGCACGTCTTCCATCGAACCAGCATGTTTGAAAACCCGCCGGGAATCGTACGATTCTCGGCGAGTTGATGGCCTGCTGGTTCGACGACTGCCGAACGGGCCGGTGTGCGCACGCGCACACTGCCCGTTTGCAGTCAGCGTAAGCTCGCCCCTCATTACAGTCATCGCAAGCCCGCCCCTCAGGGGGCGTGGCTTGCGATGATCGAGAGTGCGATCTGCCCGTCCAAGATTGGCAGATCGTACGTTTTTTTAATCCCTTTACAACCATCGCAAGACTAAGGTCTTGCGATGGTTGTACAGTGTATGGCCACCTTTAGAGGGAACTGGGATAATTTATTAGCCCTGCTAAGGGAAGTTTAGATGTATCCTAGACCAGTACGGATTTTGTAGGGGTTTCAGCTTTAGGTCGGGAGACAGATCAAGGTAGATGGTGGTACAGGAAGGCTATGCACTATATCAAGCATTGCCCAGAGGGGCATCTTTCAAAATAGGCAATACTGTTTGTGAGGCTGGGGCAATGTTTGCAGTCATAAAATAATTCAATTAGGTACTACCATTCCTTCCAACATCTTCAAACAATACAAAATATCCCAACTGACCCTAGGTCTGCTAAGGCCCTAGATAAACTTCCAGATTTTAGTCTGCCAAATTATGACAGCGACTGGCAGGAAAAGTCATGCAATTTAAGTATGTCATTTTAAATGCACTAATTCTTCCAGTCCATGATATACTATACAGAAATTTCGCCAAGCCTCCAGAAGCCCATTCAGGTGCCTTGTGAAAGGGGAAAAATTAGATTTGTATAAGGCATTGTTGTCAATGTTAGGAAAATGTAAAAGGTTGTTATAAATCCTTAAGCATTTGTGAGCTTAGGTAAATGTTTAGGGCACTAGATAAGATGACTTTTTGTCATTTGTATGCCATTGGGGAGATTTACTTTAATGGAGAGATTTACTATAAATTCTTGTTCCATAGTCACAACAGGAAGCGAGAGAAAATCTCTCCAAAGTGAGGGAAACCCCCTCTGCCTAGAATTTTCTTCACTTTGTAGAGATTTCCTCTCACTTCACCACAACAAGTATGCCCATTGTAAGAAATTCCGTTTTATTCCTGTTGCAGTGGTATCTCGTAATTTTGGATATTCCCTCATTTTCAGTGTTGGTGATAATGTTCACCAGGATGAACAAAGTTGGTGAATCCCCCCAGCAGGGCTACAGATAACAATATGCATGTGGAATGCATAAACTAGGAGGTGCTAACATCTCCTGTTGTTAATGTCTAGTAGGGAATGACTATCTCGTTTATCAAGCTGCTTCACTTCAGTGAGGCTGATCCTGTACAACACAGAATCCCCAAACAATGATGTAGGCCCTGAGGAAGATCCAGACAAAGTTGAGGGGGGTGATAAAGTCCAGAATAGTTTCTTAATTGATGAATGATCAACATGATTTTTAAAAGCCAACATGTTTTTAGGGGTCTATATATTTCCGATTCATCAGGGCTTGCCTGGACTCAATAAGGTTTGACAGTATTTATAGATGTCACATCAAATGTTGTGAAGCTTCATGCTGCATTACCTGCTGGTACAAACATTTGATGTGACATCTATAAATACTGCCAAACCCTTTTTGAGTCTAGGCATTCCTGAAAGAACACAACAAGCCCTGATGAAGAGGGAGTGTGTAGCCCCCCTGAAACCCATTGGGGGGAATTTATCAAAACTGGAGCAGACAAAAACTGGTGCAGCTTTGTATAGCAACCTCAGCTTCTCTCTTCAGTTTGTTCAGTGAAGAGTTGAAAATGAAAGAGAGAGCTCTAGATTTTGTCTGCTCCTGTTTTGATAAATTCCCTTCATTGACTGTTGAACATACAGTGGTACAGGTACTCTTAAAAACTAGACCACACAGGGGCTCATACACATACATGCACGCACAACACACATACAGACACACAAAAGGTTGAACTTGATGGACCTGTGTCTTTATTCAACCTCAAATACTATGTTACTATGTAAATCCCGTTGATCTTTCATTAATAACAAAAACTATTTTGTTGTGGCAACCCTACTGCCCATGCCAATAATATAAATCTGGCAGACAAAGAGAAGAAAAGCTGACAGCACATTGGATTCTGCTGGAATAGTTTGTTGAAGCTTGTTCCCTGTCCAAGGTCTGCCTTCCCTGACGCGTTTAACCCAATCATGGTCTTAGTCGTAAAGACCTCTCTATGTCTTAGACCGTTATTGGGTTAAATACTTCAGTGGGGGCGAACCTTGGTGGGACACCAGTGACATGCTACAAGCTTCAAACTATTCCAGTGGAATCCAGAGTGCAGCCAGCTTTTCTTCTGTTTGTATGGGCTCATAATGAAGTGAGGACATGCTCCCAGCGGCAAGTGCTTGGTTCATTCCTTCCCTGAGCTGTGGAGGAGCAGGGTTCCTAACTCCTCCCTACTCTATCCAAAGCTGAAAAAAATGTTTTGGGTTTGCATATACTTTAAGCACTTACACTAAACTAGATTGGATACATGTGGGGTAGTAAGAAACTATAATGTTTGTGAATATGGCTACTATATGCTCCATACCTGCTAGCTGAACTTCTTTGTTATCTGCATGCAGTCTGATATGTTCCATTACAAAGGTTCTAGTGCTAAAATAGGTGAAAATGGATTTTCTTGTTGCTTCTTTTGCTTAATAAATTATTACAAGGTGGTAGTTTTGGCACTTTTGTATTATTGGACAACACCACAATATAAGCTAGAACGCCCTTTTAAGAAGGAAGTATAATTTTTGTTCAGTTTTATGTTAAGTGTTTTAACACTTAAAGGAGAACTATGGGGTTAGGGCTTTTCCCCATAGTTCTCCTAAGGGTAACGGGAGGACACAAACTAGCATCCTCCCGTCACCCAAAGCCCAGTATACCGCGGAATACTGAGACGCCGTAGCCGGAACGGATCCCGGCAATTATGTCTGGATCCGCCCAGCTGCGTGAGTGGCAACTGGCTCTGCCTATCTAGAGGCAGAGCCAGCTGTACCCTCCCCCTCCCCTGTCCATTCCGCCAGTCAGCGCTGGAGGATCGGACAGGGGAGGGGGAATCCAGTCCCTCCCCTGTCAATGCTCTCTGCCGGCACAGGATCGAGAAGTGAGCGAGCGCCGGTATGTGTTCGCTCACTTCACGATCTATTGAGCCGACCGGTGACAGTTTCATTGTCACAGGTTGGCTAGAACTATGAGGCTGAGTGAACATCACTCACCTCATAGTTCTCCTTTAACGCTACTAAGGATTACATTTCTTTTTTTATTATTGATTTTGGATAGAGTAGGAAAGAGAAAAAACCCCTAGAGGATTATTTTTTTCATGTCTCTGTTCTGCTGGGGAGATTTCCCTTCACTTCCTGTTCCTTAATCGCAACAGGAAGTGAGAGGAAATCTCCCCAAAGTGAAGGGAGTTTCCATCTTAGACAGTTTGCACCAAAACATTTGTCCCCGTTGAAAGATTTCTTTCCATTTCTTCCATTCATGACAACTCTAAACCTTGGAACTTCTTTTTGTCTTAGAGAAAATGTCTTAGAGAAAATGGTCGCTAAGAATAAATCTCCCCTGTGGGGACACAAACCGCAATACAAACTTGGTAGAGGGCCTAACCCATTTCTACTTTATCCAAAACTTGAAAAAGAATAATTCCTGGAGACTCCAGCGGTGGCATGGTCACACCATAATGAGGGGTTGCAACAAGGGGACCTGGACTGCAGTGCTGCATCACCACTCTCCACTAGCTGGAGAGGCACCAGATACGGATATTTGACAATGGAGGCTGAAGGACACAGGAAATTTCTGTGCTCACTAGCTCCATCTAGTGGCAGTAATGCCCTGCAAATGGAATTCACTCTGCAATACATTTGGCAAATGCTTTATAAATCAGCCCCATGGTGTTTACATTATATTCAGTAATGAGAAGCAGATCACCCTCACTAGAGAGACTTTATGACTGGTAGGGACATTAAACTATATGCCGTGTAGAAATGGTAGGAATAATTTATAATTCACTGGCACACATCCTTAAATGGACTCCCTCAAAGAAAGCCCCTGACAGTGCAGGTTCCTAGAGTCACTTTAAATGAAATATGTGGTAAGAGGGGTTGCCATTGCTGACTTCTTTCACCCATCCTTGCCTGACTCTCTCTGATTAGATTACTTTGGGTCACTGACCAGGAATAAACATCTAGATTAAGTGTTACATCAGAAATCTGTGTCTGCATACTTGGTCCACCTCATTGACTGAAGAAACACGAACAGCATAAGAGCCAGCCAATAAGCATTTTCAAGGAGGTCAGCAATGGCAGCCTCCATATTATGTTACAGGTTCCGTTAAAGTTAAAAATGTAAGGAGTATTTTCAATGAGCACATATTTTGAATAACTGCATGTCCCCCTTGTGTGACTTTCACATTTTAACATGGCTTGCTCTTCCATAATTTTGTTATTGTACAAAATATAGGAGATTTGCCATCAGCTGGTTGAATATACTTTCATTTGCATAGGTTTCCTACATCAGCATTTCTCAACCCTTTTTCCTTCATGGCACCCTTTAAAAGTATGCAAAATCTCAAGGCACCCCAGTTTAAATGTCATAGATTTTAAGGGAGATCCCCTGCAAAAACACACAAAAAGTGGGTTTCCCACTACAGATACTACAACTACACTGCGCATACGAACGAGCGGTTGCGAGCCACAATGACTCCATAGCGAGCTTCCAAAGGAAATGGCAACCCTGGTATCTGTGGTCTCAGAAAAAACACACCTACCCCATTAATCCTAAAGAGAGCGATACATGGAATTTTCAGATAATATCTGGGTAGCACCTCTCAGGACCTCACAATAGAACATATCACATACTCTCATGTTACAGTGCATGCACCATTACCCGTTCATTGGGTTGGTGATTTGGTCCTGTTAGGACCTACTGTGTTGTTTACTTTCTTTTCCTTTTTTTTCCCTTTATCCTGTCTTGTATAATTGAAAATTGCCTCAGTAAAAATCTATTTAAATTAAAAAAGTGGGTTTCCCCCTTTACATTGAAGTGCCCCCTTCAAGTCAAGTAAAAGTTCCCCTTTTACATCAGGAACCTTTCCCCCTCAGTCTTCATTCCCCCCTTCACTTCAAAGTCCCTCTATCACAACATTTTGGAGGCACCCTGGCCCTGAGGAAGCCAGAAGGAACACCAGGGTGCCATGGCACTCTGGTTGAGAAAGGCCGTCCTAGATTGCAGCTAATTTCTTTTCTTTCCTGTTTGAGCAAGTGGGTCTGAAAAGCGATAGAGATGGAGGACCTCTAGATAATCACTGCAGTAATTAAAAACAAAACCTACATACCTCCGAATACTCACCTAATTGTGTGATCATGTGATGTGATAAGTTTTTCTCTTCCTTGCTACGGAGTGGGAGAATCCTTCTTCAGGTGTCCACCTCCCTGTGACATGGACAATTCCTTTTGACTGTTCAATTGGTGGGGGTCCTCACAGTTGCTAAAAACTCCAGCAGCGACATGGTAATGCCATGATGAGTGGTGGCAACAAGGCTAGTGGGACGGGGACCTAGACTGCAGTGCAGGATCAGCAGACCAAACTAGCTAAAAAGACACCAGGCTAAGGACAGGTGACAGCAGAATCAGGTAAGTAAAAAAGGGCTTTGAAGGGCTTTTAAAAAAAAACTATGAATACATGGGAGGGGTGGAGGTGCTGTTTTGCCCATAGATGGCCTTAAATGTATTTATTATAGAAACAACAGTCTTCCCCTTGACAATTCAATTGCCTTTCTCTCTATTATGACAGTGCCATATTTGTTCAGTCATCATTAAGTGTCAGCATCTACTTCCTAGACCAGGGGTAGCCAAACTCCGGCCCTCCAGCTGTGGTGAAACTACAAATCCCATGATGCATCTCTCTCCGGGAGTCATGTCTCTGGCTGTGAAAATCTTGCAATGCCTCATGGGATTTGTAGTTCCACCACAACTGGAGGGCTGCAGTTTGGCTACCCCTGTCCTAGACTAAGATGCCCGCTCAGAGATGATGCAATCATATAAACCCTGGGGTCTGTGCAGTTCATAGCCATGTTCACAACTGTCTAACAACTGATTAGTCTCACTGCTGCAGCTTAACACCCTGTGACAAAGTTTCAATATTGCAGTCTGATCACTGGGGGAGAGGAGACTTAGGAAATGCTTCTTCCTGCCTGCAACAGACTGATGACATCATCTCAGCCCGGGCAAAGTCGAGAGGTGCTGGTAATGAAAAAAGGTACAGCTTGTTTGAACAAATTATGCTGTTACTGTACATTGTGACATGTCAATCTATTTATAAAGAAAGGTCTACTTTAAAGAAGTGGCTTTTGGAGACCATGAAGACCATTTTAGAAAGGAAGTGCTGCAAAGAGTTAGAAGTATAAATGCAGGAAACTTGCATGTGAAGAGAATTAGGAGAAGTTTTTCCACCAACTGTCACAGTGAGTAGCCTGGGAAGAATCTGCAATGGACAAGGCATGGTAGGCTTATTAATAAGGGGCGTGTTGAAGCATGTTAGAGACAGGCCATTAGCTAATTAGTTTGCATTAGTTTGAGGATTCTGAATTAAGCCCTCAATAGCCAGTTCATGGATTCAGATATTTTCCCCTTTCCTTATTCCTTTTGTATTTATTTTTTTGCACATGGGTATAGCCTTCCTGCTTCGGCTCATCACTGTGATTTGTAATAGCCAGGAACCACTGACAGGTTGATGGATTCATTAATGTATAATTGGATATTTAGTGGTTCGATGGCTGCTTGCTGTTTTCCTGACTTGGCTGTAGGATTAACTCTTACCGTTCCTTGTAACTGTGGACCAGGTTTGGATGCACAGAAGCAAACTGTGTTAAATAGAAAAAGCCTTCCTTAAATTTGCCTCAGCTCCTTTTAGAAAGTCTGATTGTAGAATCCCAGGCTGAGGGCACACCCTGGGAAGATGTATAAAAACGGGAGGAAAATGTGGAGCTAACCATAGCAACCATTCAGATTTTTTGTTTCATTTTCACAGCAAATGAAAGGTAACACCTTAGCGGTCACAGGCAACAAATTCATAAAATGGTAATATATATACTGAAATATTAATATGTAATTCTGATTTATAAACCCTGGTGTAAAGTGGGAGTTGTCTTTCAAATGAGTGAAATGGTAATATATGGGTTCACTGGGGTTATAAGGGAATCTAGTCCCAAAACGACATGCAAAGTGCAGTAACTAATAAGAGATAATCTTGGATTGGAAGTGAGAGGTATTGGTTGTCCACATCATCATTGTTCCCTGCACTGCCTTTCGTGTTAAACCCAATCGTTTAACCTCTAAAAAAAACTAGTCAAACCTCAAGTCTATTGAAACAATCCCTTGGGACCTGGTTCTGCATTGAACATTTTCATTGCATGACAATTGCACGTCACCATTTAAATATGCAACTCCCTTACTTTTGTTCAAGTTCTGTTGCAAACGTTTAATACAAATCCATTGAAAGTGAAACAATCCCTTGGGGAATTCCCTTCACTAGGAATAACATCTCAGAGACAGCCCATCAAGCAATAGATTATAATGTGCTCCATGGGAACTGTTGCATGAACAATGATTTACTCATGTCCACATTTCATGCCCTAATTATGAAATCTCTATAATATGACCCTCTTGCTACACAAAACAACAATGAGTAAGAATCATTAAAAATAGTGCATTTACCTACATCTTCTCCTGTGGTCCTTAGGCTTCTTTAAAAGACCAGGAAAGCGGAGTAGAGTAGAGGTCTTCCAGATCTGGTCCCCCACAGATTGACTCATAAGCAACAGGCGGTTTGTTCCCTACAAGCCTTGAGCAGATAGAAAGTTGGAGTGATGATCACAGAGCATCCATCAGCCACATCCAAGGAGATGGTGTGAGAGCAGAAGCTTTGCCTGTTCCTCCCAGGTCCTGCTGGGATTATTAGAATGCTGAAGGGAAGTCACAGATCTCTCCGCTGTGGCCCATCCTCACCTCTTCCTAACAAGCTGTGTGTGTGTTTTCCTGCACGAGAATGAGGTCTCTCAGCTGGGGATTGGAAACTCCGCCTGATGTGAAGAGAAGGAAGGAGGGAGGGAGGGAGTGAGGTGGATAAGGAGAGAAGACAGGAGACACTGGATAGGAGTCTATGGGGGAAGGCAAGCAGAAACGTGTAGACTTGATGTTGCAAGAGTGGGATTAAAACTGATGGGTATATGTAAATGATGTATCTGCAATCATGTCAGGCGAGAACTGGAAATGGGAATTATGAGTCCTGAATAATAGCACTGGCCTGGTCACTATGCAGCATCTCATCTGGGTATGTGTCATGTCTGCACTGAGAGTTTAGGGTACCATAAAGACTCATGCAGTCCAATGTTATGCATAGCACCCTACCTGCACTATCGTGGAGCCTAATACAAAACATGTAATGGTGAGAAGAATTGTGTGTGTGCATAATGACTGTATGCATGCATTGTATTTCCCTGCACATAGGGATGCAGTTGTTTGCATTCTTCTCTGTCATTTAGGAATTGTGCATTATATATTTAAGGGCATGTAAACTTATTTTAGTTGTGCCCTCTTAAAGTAATATTACACTTTTTTTTCAGTAACAAATCCAGATCAAACAAATACATATTGCCCAGCAATGTATTACTTAAAAGTTTTGCCCAAACACTTACAGTCATCATGTTTCCAAACATATTGATCAAAAAACAGTATATAGAAGAGTGCAACTACCTAAGATGCTAAATAAATAGATGGATAAATGAATGCTGTGCAGCTTGCTATGACTGGCTGAATGGTTAGGATAGGAGTGGTGGATGTGTGACTTACAGTTAAGATGTAATCGGTGGGCATCCGAAGTCCCTGCAATCACGTGAGGGTGACGATAATGGTCTGTGTACTACCGGTCTGGAGTGTCCAGGGTATCCCCAGGGTATCCCCAAAACGGCGTCCTCGGCTGGCCAGGCTGAGCCGCGGCAGCTGGAGTGGGAAACGAGAACCTTGCCCGGCAGTTGGAATCCGCACTGAAGAGTGTGTATCTGTGCGGTGTACGGCGCGAACGCTGGAGGGTCAAACACACTGTATCAGTCGGTGCTCGTAGGTCCAAGGGAGATGTACTGTAGGATTGAAGTAGCGGCTACACGTTTCTAGGGTAACCCTCTTTGTCAAGCCTTAGATGCTGTGTCTGTGTGTTTGTGGATAAACACACAGCTTACTAGCACACACAAGGGTGGCTCCATAGGACTCTGCAAGGGAAAGAAGACACCCTCAAACAGGATATCAGGGCCAGTGCTCTGGGGACCAGCTGCTTCTGCAGGAAAATAAAACTTTTAAACATCAAGAAGCAGCATCCATTTAATCAGCATTAAACCCTTTGACTGTAAAATTAGCCGGCGGAGAGGTGAGTACGGAGCCAAAGAACTTTGATCGATCAAAAAAATGTACGATTAATCGAGGGATTAATCGTTAATTTCCACAGCCCTACCTTTTATATTTAGGGAACTATGAAACTCAGTTTCTTGAATTTATCTACTATCTACTATCGGTACTATCTATTTATCTACTATCGGTGAATAGTACTGACTTTGGAAAGGGATTCCACAATTTTACTACTCTCACAGTAAAGAACCCCTTGAGCAATCTAAGGTTAAATCGCCTCTCTTTTAACCTCTTGTTGTACCCTGATGTCATAAATAGAGTTCTTGGTGTAAAAAACATTTTCTGGATATTGTGGTCCACATTAATGATTTTAAAAATTGTCATTAGGTCCCCTCTTAAGCGTCTCTTTTCTAAGTAAAACAAGTTTAATTTCTGGAGGCGATCTTCATAGCTCATGTTCATAGCTCAATGCTTTTTATGTGATGCCATGTTTATCTGACGTCAAATAAAGACGGATTGATACAGTGGACCTCTGGGGTGCTGGTGGCTTATTCTTCTACACCTGTGTCTAATTGGACACAGATATCTCCCAAGATTTCGGCAGTCATCTTGGACACAGCGAGGTTATATAGAAGCCCTTCGGCAATGCTGGGGGGCCTTTGCAACAGGGAAGTGTGCAGGTAGGGACAGATACCTGCTTGTTAGTGACAGATCGACTTCGCCCTTCAGTTGGAGAGGGTTGGAGCCCTTGGACCTGGGCGCTAAAGTTGGCAGTTTCCTCAAGCTGGCCATACATCATACAATTTCAGCCAATTGTATGCCAAGGCTGCGGTCTCTGTTTGACTCCAAACCCAGAAGAAGATCAGGTTGAAGATAAAAGCACTGGCAAGGGAGAATCATAGTGCTGGAGGAGATCTGCTAAAATGTGCTAATATGCTGTACATACCAGCACATTATGCCTAAAATGTCCAGGGGGAGCTTTTTTGTTTTTCATTCCGTTGCTTTACTGCCGATTTAAGAAAGCACGCATGTGTAATCTCCTGAATGTAACCCTGCATTTTTTTCTACTTTGTTGTTTGCTGTTGAATGTAACTTGTTTTTCAGTGGTGGAACTGAAGACGGATACAGTGTTCCTGTAAAAGCCGGTTTTTCTTGGCCAAAACTCTTAAAAAAGGAACAATGGTGTCGCCTGCTCCCTACCTTGGCCACACAGTAAGTGCGCGCCACAGGCGGCTCTTTCTAAAGCCACTTGAAATCAGACTTCCTATTTACACCTAAGCACTGCACTAAAAATACAATTTGTTGCTACCACTCAGCCTCTGTATACCCCAACATAGTGCTAAAGAGTGCTACAAAACAATAATTGTTCACAGCAGCGTGAACAGGACCCAAAGGTAACCATAGATAAAGGATTTTTGTTTAGGTATCTGCATTGAGACCATAGCCATTTAAAGTGTTTGCCGAGCCATAAACTTTTTTCTATTTTTTGATGGCATAGGGAAGGATTAGAAACCCTGTTGGATTTCTGCGGCTATCCCGGGCTCCATTGGAGATATGCTGACTTTGCTGATAGGTCGGGCTGCTATTTAGTGCACAAGAGATGGAGGAGGCCAGTATCTGATGAAGGGGGCGTGACCCTGGAAACACGTCATCCCAGGCTATACGTGCTGGCACACAGGAACGGCTGTGCAGCTGTCATTTGCTGACATCTTGGTCCATGTATTTTCTACAAGCCCTTATTTTGTACATCCTTGTAAGTATCATTCTTAGCTATTGTTTTTAATCCTAATAAATTTGTCTGCACGAGAAAAGGCGTCCCCTGTTTGTGTTTTTTTTCCATTGGAGATATGTACACTTACTTCCTGTCCTGCTGACAACAGTTTCAGAAGCTGAGGAAGGAAGTGAGGAAATGACAGGAAGTGAGGAAATATCTTCAACACAGTGGAATCAAGGGGGGAGGGGTGCAGCCTGTGCCGGGTGACACCATCAAAGGGGGTGAAGCAAAAACCTCTTCTGAAAAGTCGGGCTCTCAGTCATGGACCAAGAGCTGCTCGAGAGAAAGGAGGGGACATACCTTATCCCACTGGGTCCCCAATTCTATCTTTGCCAGCATCAAGATGATCGCGGCAGTAAAGTGCACGGTTTGTCATTATGCGCAAGAGTAATAGGTCATGTGTAACATAATGACATGCACAATGGGTGACACCCAGGGGCTACACCAGTTGACACCTGGCCTGGTGACGCCCCTGCTGCAACGAGGACACACTGGTCAATTTTAAAGCAGAATACCAGCTGAACAG
>NW_017307024.1:252303-276322 GCF_000935625.1 Nanorana parkeri | reverse complement strand
TCTACATTATATTTCTACATGTACATGTGTGTAATCTACATTATACTCCTAAATGTACAATTCTACTATGCCGCATTGATCAATCACATACCCATGTGGCGCACAAAGCCCATAGCTCTGCCTAAACAGCTCTCCCTCCAGTTCCCATTGGTATAGTGCCTGGCTGCCTCATGCTACATAAGCACCCACTCTCAGCCTGATTTCATCTGTGCAGGACATTGTGGGAGGCAGCTGTACCACCAGTACTAAAACATGAATGATTTAAAATGAATGCGTTAACTATCCACCTCTCTATCACTTTTTACTGCCTTCATTATTTGCGGGCACCATACTGTACAGACATTTAGTAAATGGCGTTTCAGATATGGTATACATACTGTATACCATGCAGGAGGTTTCTGACTATTATGTTACCTGAGTTGAAGGGTACCTTTGCGCCCCTTTTTAAGCATTTACATTAGTAACTCAATTATATGCAACATTCTTAATATTTATAGCATTTGATTAAACACAAAGCAAACATTTTTTAAGCATTTTCATTTTTTACCTGCATGTATTTTAGACATACAGAAACAATAGTCCCATCTGAATGTATTGGGTAAAAGGGCAGATGGTTATGGCATCAGATGTGTACACAAATGAAGAAATAGACATAAAATAATTATTGCCCAGATGGAAGAGTTTCAATCCATTAGGGTATAAAGGGAGTGTGATATAAAAATATAGAAATGATTTGATATTTACAGATATTTTATTCATTCAGTGGTCAGTAGCAGACAATAATCCTTTTTAATTCAAAGGTGAGTAGTAGTAGTAGACAATCGTCCTTTTTAATTCAGTGGTCAGTGGTAGACAAATATCCACAATTTAAATTTGAGAAGAAAGGTCATTGCATGAACTAACACCTAGCTGCCAACACGTTTTGAACAGGTTTGTGGTAAAGGTAAAGTTAGTAAGCTGTCCTGCCTTCCCGCTCTTTATTCTCTTATTTGCAGATCAAACACTCGGCACAAACTAGTTCCTCTGATTGGATTTTTTATGTCTGTGCTAGT
This sequence comes from Nanorana parkeri, assembly GCF_000935625.1. Classification (NCBI taxonomy): domain Eukaryota; kingdom Metazoa; phylum Chordata; class Amphibia; order Anura; family Dicroglossidae; genus Nanorana; species Nanorana parkeri. The sequence continues at coordinate 275,270 of NW_017307024.1, read as the reverse complement.
TTTGAACAATTAAGCAGCCTTTCAGTACTTTCTAGAGGTTTGATATCAAACATCTACCAAATACTTTTTGACCTGGACCCAGATGTATTTGTCAGACATCCATACATGTGTAAGTGGGACGACAACCTGGGTTATACTTTGACTCCAGCACAATGACGAGATATTTGGCAAAGTGCCACTAGATCATACATTTGCTCGGTGTATAGAGAAAACCAATATAAAATATTATTCCAATGGTACCATACCCCTCAGTTTTTTACACTCAGTCTACCCATCATTTCCCTCACAGTGTTGGAGATGTGGGGGGACTCCGGGTTCTCTTTTACATAAATATTGTACGTGTCCACATCTTCAGCCTTTTTGGGGTATGGTTGAGCAGACTCTTGTACGACTATTCCTTCCATTCTACACTATTTGATGGGCCTTCCATTTAATATTCTCAATAAAAATTATAGGAAGCTAGCCTCCCATGTCTTGGCAGCAGCTCGTTTAATAGCTATTAAGTGGAAGCAGCCCCTCCCCCCCTCCCCCCAACCTTGACTTATTTAGATATCTGTTCTAGCGCTCCCGGGATGGCTCAACTAGCCCAACTGGATTTACTGATATTATTCCCTTTCCTCTTTTTCCTTTCTTTCCTTTTCTTTTCTCTCACTTTTGTATCTTCCATATTAAAGAGATATCTGGATTCAGAAATATGTAATGGAATGATTCCTTCAGTTTATCATTTTCATGTGGATATACAGATGGATATGGTGAATTCTCTTCATATTGTTCCCTGTTTGATGTCTTGCTGCACTTTATCTTTATGCTTTTTGTCTTTGGTGTTCTTATTGTATTTGACAAAACTTTAATAAATACAGTTAAATATAAAAAAAAGTTACCTCACAAGCCCTCAAAAGAATCTTGCAGACCATGTGACTACAACTCAGCACTGCAAACACTGGTAAACTCCACTAATTTTCTTAAGATCAGAGGGAATAAGTCCATAAGTCCTATTAAAATCCAGGAAGATGTAAATTATCCCAACTAATAGTATGCATTGTGAGCTTCATAAGGATGCAAAATAGTCTCAGGGATGGAGTATGTTTTAAAGTTTCAAAAAAAACTACTGTCCACGGAGGTAGCCTATGCCACAATATAGACAGAGTCCTTGGCAATTTGATGGGCCCTGCAAAAGCTGCACACCTATATCTATTGCATTGAGTTTGTGGTAATCACTAACCACAACCCCCTTAGCTGATTAGGGGTTTGCTGGGGACAATGAAAAATTGTTGCACTGGAGCCTAGTTCTCCAGCAGTATATATCTACCACACAGCACAAGAAAGGGAGCAATTATGGGAAAGCCATGCAGAACCTTCAATGTAGACAAGTTGGCTCACCCATTTAGGCTCAAGCTCATTGGCTGCAGGCTCTCTAGAGGCAGAGCCAGCTGTGCCTGCCCCCTACCCTGTCTGTCTCTGCCGGTCAGCACTGGAGGAACAGAGAGGGGAGGGGGGAATCCCTGCGGGGAGCGGTGACTAACAGTCACCGCTCTCTGCAGGGAGTAGATTGGGAAATGAGCAATCAGCTCATTTCCCGATCTATAGAGCCGATGTGTGACAAATTCAGCATGACAGCCAGGCAACTAGTCTGTCACACATCGGCTCTAATAATGGGGAAGAGTGTATTTCACTCTCCCCATAATTCTGCTTTATTTCAGTGATAGTATCCATCCATCTTCTGATAGTATCCATATGACCTATGCCCACTCTGGAAGGCAAGAATCCTTCTCACAGCACGTGAGGTAACACCTCCAAAGGTGGGTGAGTCTACCTCTGGTAAAACCAGTGGCATTACAGGCTGAAATAACTGTTTTACAGCCCTGTTTTACTTACTAAGCAAGTTCCCTCCTCATTCCTTCCCAACCAAACAAGGATCTTGCTCCGGTGAGAAATTTCCTGTGGGCATGATTGCCTTGACAGGGAGCCATACAGAGGACTAAAGAGTGTAAATACATTATTATTATTATTCGAGGTTTAATTAACAGTTTGCGCAGTGCTTTACAATATAAGGAAGACCTTACAGTTACAATACAATTCAAGACAAGATGGTTAGGAGTGCCCTACCCGTGACAGCTTACAATCTGAAGGGGCAAGTGATACAAAATAAGGGAGCAATACAGAGGAAATAGTGAGTGATACAGAAGACTGAAAAAAATAATTGATATATTAGGAAGCGTTACAAAGGACTAAAAGGTTTAAACCCATTAGGGTATAAGAGAGGGTTTCCATAGACTGAAAGCATAAATCCATTAAGCAATAAAGAGCACTAAAGAGTGTAAATTCATTATGGTATAAGTGAGGAATACAAAGGACTAAAGAGTGGGAATTCATTGTGGTATGAGTGAGGAATACAAAGGACTAAAGAGTGGGAATTCATTGTGGTATGAGTGAGGAATACAAAGGACTAAAGAGTGGGAATTCATTGTGGTATGAGTGAGGAATACAAAGGACTAAAGAGTGGGAATTCATTGTGGTATAAGGGAGGGATACAAAGGACTAAAGAGTGTGAATTCATCATTGATATAAGAGAGGGAAACCAAGGACTAAAGAGTGTACATTCATTGGGCAATAAGGAAATAATAGAGGACTGAGGAGTGTAAATCCATCATGGAATAAGGAAGTAATACTAAGGACTCAAGAATTGACATAGTTGGGATATAAGTAGTACAGAGAACTGAAAAAAGCACCAAGAGTATATACAGTATTCTTATTTAAGGCTGCAAATCTTAAATTTTCTGAAAGAAAAGGCAAGAGGAAGACAAATTAGCAGTAGCTACATTATTATAGGTTCACTGTTACTAGTTTATAAAAATATATAATCTGCCTTGATAACTCAAGTGTAATATTTTCAAAGAAGTCATTAATGCTGATAGATTGTGACGTTTTCTGATTGCCGCATAATTTTCAGGACAATCTGCCTCTTTAGGCATTAGCAACCATCTGTTTCTGCCAGTTTGCCCTTTAGCCAGTAAATGGCTTTTAGAGTGTTGGGTAAAGTCTTTTTGCCATGTTTAGTTCTATGTTTTTATTGAACAAAAATACACACATACATTCACACACACACACACCTGTTGTCTGCCGGATGTTCCTATCCCGAAATTAAACGGCATCACTATTACAAAGCCACAGTCAACAGGTAAATCCATGATAATTTTGTACAGCTTTCTGGAAAGCATTAGAAGTTAATCAGATTGACATTGCCTGCTGAAACTTACTTTCCTTTAATCTGACTCCAGTAAAGTCTCTTTGGTTGCGCCCACTTACAACACTACTGCACTTGAGCTTTGATCTTGGAATGCTTTATAAATTCTCCCGCTGGAGGTTTTATTTTTTTTTATTAATCACATATGGTCCGGAGCTGGGAGGTAATAGGTGACATCACAATAGGGTTGTCATGGAAACCAAGGCTTTATGATGCATGGCTTGTATAAAGACAGCAGCTGCACCAGTTCAGAGTTTTACAGTCTGCATCCATTCCGAATGTCTTCTGCATTCAGATCATTGGAAAGAAGCAGGGAGCTGCACAACCCATTCAGTAGTAAGGCATACGCACATGTAATCAAAAGGTAGTTTTCCTTTCCTTCACACTAAATAAGATTTTAATTAAAAGGAACCTTTCCAGAGAGAAATGCAGAGGCTGACATTATGCAAATGCTAGTTGCCTGGCTGTCATGCTGAATCATGGTTGATCAGAACTGTAATCACTCTGGCTGTATTGCAGTCTGTGATAATTTGGTCATTCCAATGTGTTCTGCTATTGTCTGCACCTACCTGTAGTGAGGTGTGACCCTACCACAGAGAGAGGCAGCTAATGGGAGAACAATGGGGTGTTTATATCTCTTAAGCCAATCACTAGGAGTTCCATGGCTTGTGGTGCATGCTGAGGAAATGCATAAATACTCAGGAATAGGCATGTGCTCAGCGCAGTCCGCCCCCAGGCCTAGACTGGTGGTAGGATGTACACAGTGGGAGAAGCTGAATATGCCTTAAGCCTGTATGAGGCCAGATGTGAACCCAGGAGGGGTCTGGAACTATCTGGGAAGGAGAACCAAAGGAGCCCTTTGACTGCTGGAGGTACCAGGAAGACCAAGATGCCATGGACCTCAGGAACAAGTCCGGTGTCTCTCCCAGGGAAGATCTCAGGAATATCCTCTATCCAGCTGTGGTTCTATTACAGTGTCATCCTCTGCTCAACTTAAGTATTCCTGCTCTGTGGAAGCTGGAAGGGATTGGTGAGTCTGGAGTCTATTTTTGCCTGGATGTCTGTAGCCCTATCCCCTCTCTCCCAGTTTTGGCTGTTCTACAATAAAGCATTGGAAAAGTACTTAAAGTGACTGGCGCCCAATTTACTGATCACATCTCGCAACCTGGCTAAGGATCCATCCCTGAGAGTAAAAAGTGTCAGCCCTCCCTGCCTCTGGGGTTCAGCACATGCCTTTGGGTTCAGGGGGCGCTACATATGTATGATGTGTAATTATATATGTTCATGTGGGCAGACATATTTGCTCCTTACATACACAGGCACTGCTTCCTGTTTTGAAGTGCCACTCACTGGTTGTGCTTTACTGCTCCTTCTCACAATATAAGACAATGGAGTTGATTTACTAATGGAGTAGAGAATGTTCACTTTACTGAGTGAATTTCCAGTTAGCTTAGTAAATGAGGCATGGCAAATTAAACAGGATTTGTTCTTGCACATGATTGGATGGTTGAAGTAAACACAGCTTGGTTCACAAGTTAACCTCTGTCCACACCTGTTTCGCCTACCGCCATTGCCATGCTGCTGCGGTTCCTGATGCAATACTAGGGCTCTGATGTGAAAGGGGGCTCCTATTGTGAGGGGAGCTCCTGATATGAAGGAGGCACCCTGATGTAAAGGAGGAAACCCCACTGTTTTTGTGTGGGGGTCCCCCTTTAAAATCCACACTAGAGCCTATCTTGGATAAGGATCTGGTACAGATTTTGGAGGGGCCATGTGTCTTTTTTTTTTTACATTTATGTTTTTACATTTTAGACTGAGGTGTTTCAAGATTTTACATACTTTTAAAGGGTGCCATGACTACATCTCCTCCACATTCCCTACACATATTAAATAGATGTTTTCATTTTGGATAGAGCATGCAAGTGGTAGGAACTCTGTCAGATTTTTATTATATGAACATATAGTGATGGAAGTGAACATAAAAATAAAGGAGTGTCAGAAAATAGACTTATATTCTGCATGGCTTCCTCTGTGATTGTGTGTGTCCAGAATTCTCACTCCCATGCCTAGGCTGTCTACATCAATACAATAAGCTACTCCAGCTCTGCTTTGTAATACTGAAGAACTGTAGGATCTATTGAATTTGCATTTGCTAAGGAAATCCCATTTTCATTAAACTTTTGCATTTCTGGAGGTTACAAGGAAGAGCCTTTCTCTAGTAACTGTTTTGTCATGAGATAGCTGGGCACAGCAACTGTTCCTCTTGACCTGCAATAGTGACTTGTATTAATAATTTAATATGGGATGAAACACAAACAGTGTAACAGTCAACTAATCTTATTCACTAAGGCAAAGCACAATGTGCAATAGAAATTCTCAGCAACCACTTACAGAGAACCTTATTCAGGCCAAAAAAGCAGGTTCACTGCTGCCTGCCCCCTCTCCTGCCATTTTTGCAATGGGGATACATGTGATAACCCTGGGCAGCAGATGATTGCTGCCATCAGGAAAGGCCTACAGACATAAGACGTTCTACTATCTGACCATAAATAACCCAAGTGGACAAACATTCTGTGATGTTTGTAGGTACCTCAAAGGTCTTAAGTTATTAATTTAACTGTGGCTGCACATTATGGACTAGTACCTACCTAGTCAACCTCTATTTTAAGTGAAAAGTTCCATTGTGCCTGCACAATATGGGTAGCTAGTACCTACCTTAACCAACTACAGTCTATTTGAATTTGGATTTGGTTGGTCATCATTCAGTATGGCCAAAAATTCTACAGGCCAGGGTGCTGATCAGTAGAAGTCCTGGGCAACCCAAATTATGCATGTATAGGCAGCTTTACTGTACTTTGCACATGTCTCTTTGTCTTCTTATTATAGGTACCACTGTAGGGTCCACTGCTGCGTAGTATGCTCCAAAGAATGGCTGCTCCTATTTCTGAATTGCTCACCTGCTCCAGAAGTTGGCCACTGAAGCCCCAAAAATTCCTTGAACAGAAATAAGCAAGCTTTGCTGTCCCCCATGTAACAGCACATTGGTCTGGCCACTGGCCACTCAGCCACTGAGGTTGCATTGAGAGATGTAGGGAAGGTGTTCGTGCCCTTATACCTAGAAGTACTGTCTGTTTGCAAGGTCTCTAGCAGTAGTGGTAGAGGCAATAACAGGCATGTTATTTTAAGTTTAGGTAATTTCAGCTTTGATTTTATAGAAAAATTGTATATTTATGACTTTTATATGCAAGGCTAGTCATTGGCAATGCAATAAACATAATTCTCCATGAGACCTGGCCAGCGGTGTCAATGTGTGATCATAGCTAACAGTCTCTAGGTTCAAAGTGAGCTCATAGACAGGCACTTTATCTAAATGATATCTCTCACAGACCTGTGCTCTTCTAGGGGATAACTCATCTCCTTGTCTACATCTACCGGTCCTCCCCATTCAGATCGTTAGTATGCCCAACCAGTTTGATAACTACTGAATTCAGGGCCTATTGTGTCATATGACTGCTTCTGGTGTCATGTCCCGCACTCTATTACCTTCCACAGCCAGCAGCCAGGCCTGCCAGACATTTCACTGCAGGGCAAACCGGTGAATGCTATCTATGGATATGAGATGAGCTGACTCATATTGGAATGTTGAATTGTAATGTGCAATATATTTCATGCGGTTTTATGCCTGCCTGGATGAATGTTAATGATTGTACATTCATTGTCTTTGTACAACAGGGGAAATATTGCGTAAATATTTTATGTTAGTGCTTCCTGACAGTAAATGTGGAGCTTGCAGGTTGGTATTTTATGCCAGCTGCCATCAATTATCTATTTTCGTTTATTAGCGAAATAATAGTTAAGAGAAAAACAAATTATAATAGATTTTGCACAGTAGTTTTCTACAATAACTTCAAAGTACATTAAAGATGTATGGTTTGTTTCATGGATACAGCACATGGTTAGTAGTAGGGATGAGAACGTAAATGTAGGGATAAGAACGTTAAGGGGTCTAATCACTAAGCTGCCGCAGGCAGCCGAGTGAATAAACGACCCGAAATTAAGTGAGCCGAACGCTGTTCGTCTATTCACTTCAGGCTTGTACGGCTCATCTCAGCCGTATATCGGCTGAAATAGGCCGTACATCGGCTTGCTTTGTGCGGCTTCGGGTCGGCCAAACATGCTCGGCATGTTCGGCCAACCCGAAGTGCAGAAGGAGTTTGACTCAGCCGATCCAACATCTGGATCGGCTAAAAGCCGAACCTCCGGCAGGCTACTCGCTGCTGTTCGGCCTATTGTCATAGATGCCGGACAGCGGTGAGTGAATAGCCGAATCCCGCTCGGCTCGGCTATTCTGCCCGGTACCTCTGTGGTACTGAGCAGAATAGAAAAACAGTTTAAAAAGTAGTAAAAAATAAAATAGAAAACGATTGGGTGGAACTAGCAATGACAGCTAGCTCCGCCCAACTGTTTTCGATTGGCCGGGCGGTTCTGCTGCTGATGGAGAACTTCAGGTCCCCTCTGCTGATTGACAGCAGCAGTGGGCGGGTGCAATAGCTAGTTTGCTATTGGCTATTGCAAATTGAAATAGCCAATAGGAATCTAGCTATGCATTCCTATGGTGATTTGTTTAAAACATTTATTCTGACGGCAGCCAACGGCTCTGATGTCAGAAGAAAAAAAAAATTGAGCAGGGAAAGGTTTATTCTGCTCGATCAAGCAGAGTAAACCTTTCTGGGAGAAAGTGTTTCTCTCCCGGGCGGCCGGGAGCCATATTAGACTCCCAGGGTGTCCGGGAGAGTAATGACAGATCAGCGTCATCTATAGGGAATAGCCCGTACAGCAGCCCTTCGGTTCTACTGAACCGAAGGGATCCTGTGGCCGAAGCTAGCCGAAGAATCAGCTGAAGCAACGGCTAGATCCTTCGGCAGCTTAGTGAATAGACCCCTAATTGTTTAGCTGTCTGAATCCCCAACTGCTAGAATGTAAACAAAGCAGCTGGGGAACCCAGGTGATGCCATTGACAAAATATGGTTATGACCATATACTGTATATTTTATACTGTACAGTGACAGATTGATACAAATGTCAAGTTTGAATTTTGTAAACTAAAGAGTTGAGTTTTCAAAAACAAATGGGAAGAAAAATCAGGAAACAGGCCCAAAAATGTGGACCTTACCTTCATCCTAAGAAAGATGCAAGCTTTGCACACATGTTTGTACATGTTAGGTTACTTCAACAGCATTATAATACACTGGTAAATACAAAACATAAAAGTAAATTCTAGCCTATCTGGCACTTACTACACAGTTTCCAACTCCACAAAACAAGTCTTTACTTACAAGGCTGCCACCACACAATCTCTCTCTGCATGCAAAGCTGGCTTCTCCAAACTATGAAAGATCCTGCAAATGGCTACCTTCATATTGAAAAGGACAGTTGCCTGCTTTTCCTCTGGCTATCAGGCTTTTTGTTTCTTGGGTTGGAAAAGGTCCTTTTGGTCCCAGATGAACCATGTGTTATCAGGTTCTTCTTTAGCTCCCTTTTCTGATCTACTTCGTACTCACCCACATATAAAACATCAATGGTTAGCCTACGTTGAGATATGCAGTTTTTACCTCTTCCTCCAACTGAAAAGTTATGTACATTGATCATTTACAGGGTTTGTCTTTATGCATCGCTTCCTCCCCTCCACAACACTCCTTATCATCCCTTTATAACTTCTGCTTAACGTTGATCTCAAATTACCACCCCCCTTACACTAATCGCAGGGAACAGGAATAAGGAAGAACTCTTAGGCGAGGGTTGGGATAAACGTTTTACTCTGTCTTACAAACTTTCTATCTTTTGCCCAATCGAAGAGTGTCATTTTAAACTAACCTCTCGATGGTTTTTACCACCAGTTAAACTTCATCGCTTCTCTACCAGCTATGTCAATCTCTGTTGGTGATGTCATTCTGCCACTGGCACCCTGTTACACGTGTGGTGGGAATGTCAGCCGATCTATGCCTTTTGGGACCATGTGCTAAACCTATAGAATCTAGTGTACCTATCAGATATTAAAACTCCCCAGAACTTACTCTATTGATCTTGTTGACCGGATCTGTCTCTACCATCAAGAAGGCAATCCTTCGATTCTTCCTTTTTGCTGCACGACTTGGGATTTGACATTATTGGAGGTCTTCCCAAGCCCCATCTTTGACAGAGTGGCTGGAGACCCTAAACAGCTTGCATATGGAGGAGTTGGTGGCCATGGATGGAGATAAGATGGATAGATTTCATAGAATGTGAACAGCCTTGATTCTTTTTTGCGAATCTCAGACCTTTACAGGTCATGTCAATACTGAACTGTCTCCATGGCAACTCCCCAAGGAGATTCCTGAAAGTCTTTGAGTAATTCAACATTGACATTGAAGACCCAAACATTTTTCACTGGCTATTTATTGGAGTGAAGGCTCGTGCTCTTTAGAAGTATTAGACTCTTTATGGTGGATTGCACTGCTGGGATAGTTAGAGATCTTCCTTGCCTTTTTACTCTTCTCCTCTCCTCTATTTTCATCTTCTATTTTCTTAAATTCTTATCTATGGTTCCTTCTATACACATTTCTGTTTCTCTTTTATGTTGCATATAAAACTTGGTGCCTCTCACCTTTGGTATGTGGACATGACTGTACTTATTGTCTATTATTTCAGTTCGCTATAATGTTTTTCATTCAACTTCAACTCTCAATTATTCCACTTTTGATAATGTTGTTTATTTGATGTTACTAAGGCATGTTTAATAAACTTAATTTGAAAGAAACAACAGTTGTATGATTTTAAGACAAGTTTTCAAAACACCATTTAGTGCAAATACACCCTTTCTCTGCCAAACTGGTTTTCTCACACCTTGAAATCTTTCTTTTTTTCCAGTCTTTATGGGAAAAGCCTAATGCTCTAAAATCCATCTTACTGAATACTTGCTGCGATACTAGAGCAGAGAGATAAAGAAAGTCTGCAGAGCACATATTTCCACTAATGAGGCTTTTAATTTAACGAGCCAAGCAAGAAACTCCAGCCATTTAGATAAAGCAAAGACTACAGTAAGTGATTTATGAATAAACAGAACTGCCTTGCTATTAAACAGAAAGCTTTAAAGCATGTGGTCAAGAAGACACTGGCTTGAGCACTGCGCAAGCAACTGCACATGCGTGTGCACCTGGTATGGTCCATAGAACCAGACCTGGCAGCTCGTTTCTGTGCAGATGTGCGAGCAGGCGTGTGTGCGCATGTGCTACACATTCTGGCGCCATACGAGCTATTTAGGCTGTGACCCTCTGATGCTCTGTGCTGAATGATCATCAGCTTCCTGTTATCTTGATCCTGTGTTTCTGCTTGTTACCTGTTAGCGACCCGGCTCCACCTTGACCCTTCTGCTGATCTTCTAGTATTCTGGCTTGTTCCCGATGCTGCTTCTTGCCTGCTGTTCCTGTACCGCATTTTGTGCACAGCATCGACCCTGGCCTGTTCTTCAACCACGTTCTTGTCTGCTGCATGGTAACTCATTGCCCGCACAGTTGTGATCCGGCTTGCACTTGACCTCACTACGTTCTGAGCATGCATCTCCTGCATCACCTTCTGCCTGAAAGTAGTCATCTGAATCAGCACTTCAGCTTGCAGTCTTCAGACACTCGTGCCCTTCTGTGCCCTGACTTCCCTTTTCAACTATTCAGGGATTTTGAGACCGGAGTTGCAAGAGAGGTCTCCCCATCAACTCAAGCTCCATAAGGGACATGGCACATGTAAGTTAAGCTGGCCATACATTGTTAGCATTTCAGCTGATTCACATTTTCTGGCCCTGTCAGCTTGACAAAAATCAATTGAGCAATAGACTTTTGCTGAGCCAACAGGTCCACCAAATGCAAGAATTTCATCTGACTCCTGTGTTGGTGTCCCTGCCAACTCAACAAAAATCTGTTGAGTAATCCACTTTTGTCAAGCTGAGAGGGCCACTAACACAGGAATTCGAGGAAATTCTAACAGTTGGTGGCCCTGCCAACTCGACAAGGATGTAAGCCAAACATTTGTCAGCTTAACAGTGACAGAATACAATAGCCATAGGGAGATAAGTCCATCCACACTGTTTAGCCCCCAGGCTGAGCAAATAAAAATTAATAGTGTATGGCCAGCTTCACACTACAAATGTGACAAACTATTTAGACTTTGTATTCCTTTAAAGCAGAAAATGTACAGAGCTCTAAAAGTATAACAAATTCTATGACCCAAGAGAAAACAAAATTGCAATGAGAACTTATTCATCCTTATCAGCAGGCCCTGGCGCTACCGCTGGAGCCAGGGGCTTCGTTTAGCGGGGGTCGTGACGGCGCCCCCCCTCAGTCCTGCGCCCGGGGCAAGTGCCCCCCCGGTTGTTACGCCACTGCATGGACAGGAGTTACATTATTCCGGCCCAGCTATTCTAGAGGCTAAACCTACAAGATAACTGGGTGAAGATGGAAGAAAGCACTGACATCAGACCACTGGAGGAGATCGCCTGCAGGCTAAGCCACCCATAATATGCTAATATGCAGGGAATACTAGTACATTATGGGAAACACTTCCTGGGGAGCCACTATTGCAGTGTTTATGTTGAAGGTTTATTACTGCTTTAAAGTGCTTTTACTGCTTGTTCAGAATATGTAAATACTTTAGTGCACATGAATTGGGCACAGGTTCACTGTAAGGCTGTCTATCATAAAATGACTACACCCTTGATGTACGTTTGACTGCCCATATCTGCAAGATGGAAAAAAGTCTGCAGGGAAAAAGCGATGGAGAATACTAAAGTGGGAAAGAGTTGACCCCTAGGAGTGATACGATTATCTCTAGGTATCCAGGCAACTGGACATTACAAAATAAACGTAATAGAATAATTTCCTTTAAAGCCCAACTGCAGTCCATTTTTTTTCTTCTTTTTTCGTTGCTCTGCCAGGTTTTTCATTGCGGTCTATGACCTTGATTGGAAGATTTTGCATTAATTTCCATTTCAGTGCACAGACATCCACAAAAAACTTGACCTAGGTTTTATCCCTTTAACGGCTGATTCACAACTTAAAGCCAAATAATTTGGCTGGAGTTGGGCTTTAGGTCGTCATGTATCATTTATACCAGCTTGAATACATTTATTATACATGTCTTTTCCTATCTGTCAGTTTACCAACTTCTACAGAGCTACAAATTGTGTGCATGACAGCATGCAGACACCCATACTGAAATGTGCTATACTCACCACAAGCTATTATTCAATGTGTTTGTCCTTAACTGTCCTGTTAGAGGACAACATTGCCGTGCAGAAAGTAAACATAAGAGGACTCGTATGTCAGGACTATATACTGTATTTGAAGGTGGAAGACAAAAGTGTGTTGAAGATAGAGACCATACTATATATCATATTTCTTTTCACGTCTGTACTAAAAAGTGCCATCTAGCATCTTATTGGCTAATATCAGAAATAACTCCACTTTCCTCTACTCCCTATAACTCCACACTACAGGGTTCCAGTGTTATACAGACATTTGTTATATGCCATCATTTTACATTCCTCAGATCATGTTGTTATATTATAATCACAAATGTACCGTGAAGAAAGCAACAGCGGTGGGGCTCTGGATAGTTGAATATAGGGTGGTCCTTTACATATACATTGTCACTTTGCCTTAAAGCCCACTTCCACCTTTTCGGAGGCATATAAAAAAAAAAGCATATGCCAGCAATAAACACTGACTGTACATGAAGCCTGCATATGCAGTTGATATATATGAAAACAGAAACTTACATTTTTTGTTAGCTTTCCTCTTCATATTCTCATGGAAATGCCTCTGTGTTTTACAAGCTCTGTTTGAGCTCTCCCATTCATTATTATTCATAGTGCCCCCCCCCCCCCCTCCAGACAGTGTATTGTTTGCAATGGCAGATCTGCTGTTCAATGATCGTCTAACAATGAATAACAAGGGAGGGGGAGAGCTGTTTACAGCCTAATTAACATCCGACCCTGGTGTCAGATTGAGTTTCCTGTGGAGAAAATGTTTAATTTTTAGGCTTCAGGTCTAATAAAAAATGAGAAAAGACTAAAATGTGAGTAATGAAAATGTGCACATATATACATCATCACTGCACCTCTTCAGTAACCAATAAATGTGAATTACTTGCAAAGGTGGAAATTGACTTTAAATAGCTAAAGTCACAGTGGCTCCTTAGGGTACAAGGAGGATAAATGTGAGCAATAGTGTTAGTGTTACAGGGAGGGCTAGAGTGAATATTAGTGTTAGGGTTACAGAGAGAGTTAGTGTTATAGGGAGGGTTAAAGGGAGAGTTATTGTGAGATATAGTATTAGGGTTACAGGGAATGATAGTGTGAGGGTTAGTTTTAGGGTTACAAAGAGAATTAGTGTGAGGGTTACAGGGTGGGTTAGTGTTAGGGTTACAGGGATAGACAGTGTTAGGAATACAAGAAGGTTTACTGTGACTGTTATCAGGAGGGTTGTGGTTAAGGTGACAGGAAGGGTTAGTATTAGGGCTACAGAAAGGGTTATTAGAGTTAGAGGGAGGGTTAGTGTGAGTGTTACAGCGAGGCTTGGTGTTAGAGTTATCAGGAGAGTTAATGTGTGATAAAGTAATAGGATTACAAAGAAGGCTAGTGTGAGGGTTAGTGTTAGGGTTAGAGCACAAATTAATGGAGGGTTACAGGGAGAGTTAGTGCGAGGGACACAGGGAGAGTTAGTGGAAGGCCCTGTTCACACCAGGGCATTTCATTGCGCGTTTTTTTCCGCGTTGAAACGCATGCAAATCAAAATTCTGTGTATTCCTATGGGGGCCGTTCCTGCAAACGCACTTAATCGCGCGTATCAATACACCTATTGTTTAAAATAGTCTATGAGCTTCTTTTGTGGCGCTTATCAGCTCATTTTGCTCTATAGACCTCAATGGAAATGCGCCGATCAACGTGTTTGCAGCTGAGTTTTTCATTGGACAACTGAAGACGAGCGGCAAATGAGCCTTAAAAAGCTCTTATATAGGAACAGCAAATGCAAAAACGCACAAAAATGTGCTACAAAAACCGTGTGAGAAAAGCGCTAAAACACTGTTGCCCTAATGTGAATGAGGCCTAAAGGTTACAGGGAGGGTTAGTGTGAGGGTCACAGGGAGGTTTAGTGTGCGGGTTACAGGAAGGGTTAGTGTTAGGGTTACAGGGAAGGTTAGTGTAAGGGTCATAGGAAAGATTAAGGTTACAGGGAGGGTTAATGTTAGGGTTTAAATGGAGGGTTAGTGTTATGGTCACAGGGAAGGTTGGTGTTAGGCTTACAAGGAGGGTTAGTGTTCGGATCACAGGGAGGGTTAGTGTTAGGGTCACAGGGAGGGTTAGTGTTACACGGAGGGATAGCCTCAGGGATACAGGGAGGGTTAATGTTAGGGTCAAAGGGAGGGTTTGTGTTAGGGTTACAAGGAGAGTCAGTGTTAGAATTACAGGAAGGGTTAGTGTTAGGTCACAGGGAGGGTTGCTACCCTATGGGTAGTAATCTGTGTAATACTCTTCAGATTTCTCTAAACAGTGCTATCAAACCCTACAAAAAGGTATCTATTTAATATTCTACAAAATTCCCTGTTCATCAAACATATCAGCCCCTGTAGAAAGTTATGTGTGCTATACTCTGCAGAGATCCCTGAGCATTGATATGAGCCCCCCTGAGTCAGTTCTGTTGAATAATCTGCAGAATCTCCTAAGTACTGATACGAGCCCTCTAGGGTCATTCCCATGCAAAACTCTGCAGAGCCCCCTCAGCAGTGATTTAAGCCCTCCAGAGTCAGTCCTGTGTAAAACTCTGCGGTGTACCCTGAGCAGTGATATGAGTCCTGTAGGGTCCATCCTGTGCAGTACTCTGCAAAAAAAAGTTTGCTATTGATATTCATTTGTAAACTCCAAACCTATCATTTAAGGTTTATTCCGCTTTTAGCGCAATTTGGCCACTGTTCCGCCCCCTACTCCCATTCTCAAGAATTACATTTTCCAAAGTGCCCAGGTATCTCCATTGTGGCTCGATGACTCAGGACCTACAGTATGTACACACTTGAGCAGACCTTTGAACACTGACCTATGAGGACAATTATGCATACTAAATTGGAGAGGAAAACGAGTAACCAATCAGATTTCAGTTTCCTCATGTATTCCTGATTCCTTGCTGTGATGTCCTGCATTTGCACACCATCATCGCTGTTATAGATAATAAATGTATTAGGCAGTAATTGGCTCCATTCCAACACCGGACTAATCAATAATTTATGTGAAAGCTTTGTTTAATGAAGTAAAAACGACCCCAACCATTCTTCCATCTCACTGCTGAGACATTTCCTGTGGAAACCAAACTGCATATGGAAACTGTGAAATAACTTTTTCTCATTAGGTTTATATCTGCTTCGTCTTCTAGCTGGGCTTCAGCACTTTTACACCTCAATACCACATCCTGTCCACCATCTCGTGCTCGCTATGCTATATTTAGCACGCTAAACTCGTATAAGTCATCTCTTATTCATTCGAAATTGGAGGTTAGGATCATTGGGTGCATATATGTGGATATAGCACCTTATTGATCCAAGCACAAAAACTTGAATTTTAATATATATATATATATCTATCAATAACCACAAAGGATAGAAATCCACAGTTAGTACCTTGTAAAAGTAGAGGCGACATCATCGCTGTGCTAAGCATAGCCTGTACAGAGAGCAGAGCTGTGGGAGGGATGCAGCAGGCCCCACCCACTACAGGAAAACTACTGGAAGGGCATCTGTAAAAAAATAAATCATGGCAACTGGCCTTGCTGTTTTTTTCTTGAAGATGTTTCGCTGGTCATCCGTCTAGCTTTCTCAATTCAGAATGACTTGTACAAAAACTCTCTGGGAATAATGTTGCTCCAATCAACACAATATGTTAATCATAACCAGCATGGGGTCAAAGACCTCATGGATGTAAGGTGTTGAATGCATTTGCATGATTAGAGCTAGCAGGTGTTATTAACTTACCCTGGGCGGCTCAATAGCACCTGCTAGCTCCAATCATGCAAAGCAATCAACAACTTACCTTCAAAGGTCTCTGACCCCATGCTGGTCAGGATTAACAGATTATGTTATAATTAAGGTCTTGTTTCCACCAGCCTGTGCGCTGATCGCACAGTCCCTAGCACAGAACGCAAGGGATCGCATACACAAAGTCTCCTTGTGTTCTGTCATGCCAATGGCACTGCAGACTCACAATTATATATATATAATATAATATATATAATAAAAGAAGAATGCAGTGCTGAGATCCCAACACTGGAATAAATTGATCTGATTATTGCTCCATCCAATGCCTTGAAAAAAATATCCCAATTCTCTTTATACATATGGGAAAATTCTGCTGAGATCGCATTCTGCTAAGATGATCCATGTATTAGAAAATCCATTTTCATGAAAAGTCTCTGAATAAATGCATGCATACCCACTGCTAGAGCACAGTCGTGGCCATCTCCAGCCATGTATAAAAGAAAATAACCACAGAGCTGTAGGTGGTAACATGAGAAAAGCACGCATGAATAGCATGTGTCAATGACTGTAGGTGGTAACATGAGAAAAGCACGTATGAATAGCATGTGTCAATGACTGTAACGTTAAACTCTTCACAAACACAAGAAATGATCAAGTCATGTATACTGTTGATCAGTCATATCATCAATTGAGAACAATCAGCACTGAAAACTTTATAAGGAGCATTTATTCATTATAGTGAAAACACTATTAGACCATTGTAGAATCTAAGAACATATTATTAAAGGCCAACTCCACTTTCATTTTTTTTAAAAATATAGCATATAAAATGGCTAGGCAAACCATTTTGTATTTTCTTCAAGAAAATGTTTTTGAAGTTTCATAATTTTACAACTAGATATACAAACGTCATCACTTCAAAGAAGCAGCAGGTATGTAGTGTAGTACAGATCATATCCATGACATCTCACAAATTGCATTAAAGATCCATGTAATCACAATAAGCCGGTCACCGTGTATGGGTACTCTAAACTATTATTCACCAAGTTTCCTTAAGCTGCTCCCCAAAAGGAGGGATTCAATCCAGATCTACCCGCATAACCCCCAAGGCATTCGACAACTCATTTTTCAGGTACCATTTAGTTAAGCGGAAGGGTTTAACATTTTGTTGAATCTCTGTTACCATTTTGTATTTTAAAAGAGAACTATGGGGTAAGTGTTTTTCCCCATAGTTCTCTTAAGGGTCACGGGAGGACATATACTAGCGTCCTCCCATGACCCAAAGCTCAGTATATCGCAAGCTACAGCTCACGGTATACTAAGACCGCCGCAGCCGGGACAAAGCTGTCGAGATCCACCCAGCTGCGGTCTCTTCCTATCTAGGGGCACAGCCAGCTGTACCCGCCCCTTCCCCCAGTCAGTGCTGGAGGATCAGAGGGGGGGGGGGGAATCCCTGCCACTGTGACTGACACTCTGCAGGGAGATGATCGAGAAGTGAGTGAGCGATGGTATGCGTTTGCTCACTTCCCGATCTATAGAGCCAACATGTTACAGTTTCATTGTCACGCGTTGGCTCCAACTATGAGGCTGAGTGATTTTCACTCACCCCATAGTTCTCCTTTAATGCTATTATAAATTACCTTTCCATTTCAGTCTGAAGCTGCTGTAGTTTTCTAAATTGGTTCAAAAATGCAATGCAATAGGACAACCTGGAGGTGTTCTCTACACAGTTGGTGTTCAGAATGCCCCCAGAAATGTAATTTCCTGCTTGTGTGATTGGCTGACTGATTTTGCCAGTGTGTACTAAGATACAAGTAACATTTTAAGCATCACTTGCAATAGAAATTTCATTGTTGGTGAGATACCCCCTAAGGGTTAATGATATCTAAAGGGGTGCAGACACTGCAACTTTCCTCATTAGAACACAGAAAGTCCACCAGCTAATTATAATGAGCCCAGACCCAGATCAGTCTGGAAAGGACTTGCTGGAACAAACAGCTTTTTCTTCAGAACAGAAACAGAGAGGAATCTACAACAAAGTATTTTAAAATTCATGAAATGTACTTTGATTACCCAGAGGGGATTTTTGTATTCTCAAAAGCATGTCTAATTGATATTGAAGTCAAAAAGGTTTTCCAGATATTTCAAATGCTGATGAAATCACTTACAATGGAAGCTGCTTCTTGATATTTAAGTTTTAGCTTCCTGCAGAATCAGCGTGTCCTCTGACCATTAGCCCTGATATCCTGTTTTTTTTCTTCTTTCCCTTGCAGGGTTCTATGAAGCCACCCTTGAGTGTGCTAGTAAGGCATGTGTCTCCACAAACACACAGCCATGGCAAGGCAAGTCATTCCCCTGCTCTCTGCTTCTCCTTTCTCCCTTTTTCAAGCTAGTAGAAGCACAACTGCTGGAGACTCTCCTTTGTAATCTTGTACTGGACATGAAGTTCAGGGATGCTGAGCTGAGAGAGTTGGAGCTGTTTGAAACCATAATGACTGTAAATGCTTGTGCAAAAATCTAAAGAAATACTTTGCTTGGCAATGTATATTTGTTTGATCTGGATGCATTGTTCCTAAAAAGTTTGATAGTTGAATACTACTTTAATATATTGCAGCTTACCAGTCCTTAGATATGATGGCTGCATTAGTTTTCAGGATGACAAAATTTTTTTTTAGCTAGTGCAGAATATACATGTTGATCTTGCCAGAAATGCAGTGTCCTCGTCATTTCCTGTAACATGAAATGGAAGCATGCTGATCTTTCCAAGCTATCTCCTTTAAACTACAAATGCCCCCCACCCATGTCATGGAGATTAGGGATGCACCGATACCGGTATTTTGGTACCGAGTACCGATCATTTTTTCCCGGTACTCGCCGATGCCAATTACCGAGTAACGGAAGTCCCATTCAGGAAGCCGGGCAGCGTGTAAAGAGTCGCCACCCGGCTTCCCGATTAACAATAAAGTCCCCTCTTACCTTAGTATGTGCAGCCGGTCATCCCCCGGGGCCTCTCCAGCGAGAATGCGGCCTTCGTCCGGTACCCAGCCCGAGCCGTCCAATCAGGAAGCCGGGCGCCGTCTAATGACGCAACGCCCTGCTTTCTGATTGGCCGGGAGGCCGGCTTCATGCTCTCCCTCTAACGAGGGAGCATGAAGCCAGCTTCCCGCTCAATCAGAAAGCAGGGCGTTGCGTCATTAGACGGCGCCCGGCTTCCTGATTGGACGGCTCGGGCTGGGTACCGGACGAAGGCCGCATTCTCGCTGGAGAGGCCCCGGGGGATGACAGGCTACACATACTAAGGTAAGGTAACCTTACTTTACGAGGCCAGCTTCCGGTCAATCACGAAACCGGGCAGCGTGTAATGACGCGCTGCCCGGCTTCCTGATACCAGAAGTACCTTTTCTAGGCATCGGAGCATTTGGGCGAGTGCGAGTATTTGCCCAAATACTCGGAATCGGCACCGATATCGATACTAGTATCGGTATCGGTGCATCCCTAATGGAGATGAAGAGAAAAAGATTTGTTTGTAGTCCAAACCAGAGGGACAGCCTGGGTGACAACCATGGTCCCTCTATAGATAAAGTAGAGGGACTGATTGTAGTCACCCTAGAACAGCAAGTTTTGTTCGCAGGACTACCAGGTAAAAACAAAGGACAAAAGTCTGAAGAAGGAAAGCTAAGCGTTCAGCAAAGTTTATAGCAGAGTATTCTCTTAAAATATAGATGTGATCCTTTATCACAAGAATAGTTGCCTTTAAATCACCTTCAGCTTCTCTCCAGTGGCAAGCAGGCCCAGATTTCAATTTTGGGTGCCTGTGGGCAAGAACAGAAATCTGTTTAGTTTGAGCCTGGCGCCCTTACCTGCTGTGGGACCCGCCGGCTTTCACATATGCCGAGAAGGACCCGGTATCGCATATGGCCCTAAATGCCTGTCCACATGAGACAAGAGTTTTACAGCCTTACACAGCGCTGGGGTCCTTCCCCTGCATTTGTGGAATCCGGCTGTTCCTGTAGGCGCCGCTGGTCTTAGAGCAGAAGGGTGCATTTTGTGCAGAATGTAACCTCCTTGCTATTGCCGGTGGTGTATCCTGACACAACACCTGGAATTGGGCAGAGTAGGTACTTGCATGGTGCCCTCTCTCAGATAGCAAGGATAACTTGCCACAAACTTGGGAGGGTTAAATTGTAATTCTTGTTAACTTGCTGCACACGTTCCTGGCAAGTTGTAGACTTGCAGAACACTCGCAGCACAAGTTCTAGTGGACACTTTTTGAATTTGTAGCAAATTTGCTTGGCAAGTCTACAGCAAGAGTCCTGCAGGTCTTAGCAAGAGCTCTGCAAGCTCGCTGGTCTGGAGACTTGCAATGCAGACTTGCTGTAATTGTGCAACAAAATTGTGAAGCTTGGCAAGTCTGCAATAGTTTAGCAAGTCATTTTCAAACTTGCAGCACAATTTCTTGCTATCTGGGCTATGGCGCGCACCTGTAGGCACGTGGCTTCTCTGCCTAATGGTAAATCTGGCCCTGGTGACAAGAATTCTTCACTTGAGTTCCCAGGTATGCAAACCCTCCATAGCCATGGTGACCGGGGTCCAATTTCATGACACATTGTTCATTTGTTTTAAATCACCAAACAGGCAAATAAAATAACTGAAGCGACACACAAAAAAAATCAAGAAGTGGAAGATATCATAAAAGCAATTTCCATGATTTGTGTTTGTCTTATAGTCAAATAGGTCCCTGTCTGCTATTTTGGGCATAGATGTATTCCCAATGTGGTTACTAGATTAACATTTCTTCAAAAAGTAATGTTTTGTAGGGCTAAAGTAGACTTAAGCCCTGGTCAGCACCTGATGGGTTAAAAGAACATAGGAGTGAGGATTATATCTGGAATGAGAGAGTTGGATTGACGTATTAACATACAATCTGTTCCGTGACCCCGTTCAGTTAGGCTTAGCTACATTAGATCTGCTTCTATATTATCCAAAAAATGGTGTTTTACAATGCGAGATGTGCGTGATTGTTGCTGAATCTCAGTGTACTCACTGCTACCATGGCATAAGTAACATCAATGGGAATACTTAAAGGGTATGACCACCCTGAAGTACGATTTCTCTGCTGGATGGATGCCAGCATGTTGAAATATGGCCTTTTACATACTGTGGCAGAAGGCAGATGGGGATGTCAGTGTTCAATTGTATTAATTAAATTATTCCTCTAGGGCAGTGGTTCTCAACCTTTCTAGGGCCGGGACCCCTTGGTAACATTTGCCAAGTTGTGGTGACCCCCAATGGTAAAATGTATGGATGACGCGGCTGCTGCAGCGACATCTGGCGGCGTGGCAGGAGAACTGACACTGCTGCGCTAAGAGAGGGCTGAGGAGGACTCTCACCTAGCACAGTAGAAATCACACAGCGACCCAAAGGCCGAGAACCACTGCTATAGGCAAAGACCGGACCGGGCTCTGCAGCTGGAACTAGAAGAATTGGATTTAAAGTGTGTGGCTATATAATGTATGAGGTACATACTCCGCAGTACTGTCACTGACAGAGCAGCCCATAGAGTTCAGTGTAAACCGTGAGAGTTACCCCTGATAAGATATACTCACTTCCCCTTCTCCAATCTGTACTCCTCCCTCCACACTCTACTATGCTGGAGGAAGCTGGCGGTGGGTCACAGTCATGTGACCAGCTCCTGGGGTGGGCGGGGCCGGCTGTGCTATGTGTACGCCGTCAGAATAAAAAAAAAAAACAGCATAGGAATGCATAGCTAGATTCCTAATGGCTATTACACTTTTCAATAGCCAATAGCAAACTAGCTCTTGCCCCCGCCCTCTGTTGCTGTCAATCACTAGAAGGGGACCTGATGGAGAACTTCAGGTCCACCTCTGCTGATTGGCAGCAATAGAGGGTGGGTGCAATGGCTAGTTTGCTATTGCAAAGTGAAATAGCCAATAGGAATCTAGCTATGCATTCCTATGGTGGGCTTTTTTTTTTTTTCTGACTTACGGCGGCCCGCGGTTCCGATGTCAGAAAAAGAATACAAAACAGGAGCAGAGAAAGGTTCACTCTGGTCGATCGAGCAGAGTAAACCTTTCCAGGAGAACGTGCTTCTCTCCCGGGCGGCCGGGAGCCGCTAGGCGACCCCTGGCAAATCAGCATTCGACCCCCGACGGGGTCGCGACCCACAGGTTGAGAACCGCTGCTCTAGGGGGAAGTGCTGGGAGGGCTGGAGGGCTGGAGGCTTGGAGGTAACAAGCCTAAGTGAAGCTCGCTGGCTTGTTTGGGCCTCTACAAGAAGTCCCAGCCTCCTAAGAGAACAGCCCCACCCTAGAACCAGACTGTGTGTCTGGTGGACTGGGGAGCAGATCGCCTGTGTGGCAAACGAGCAGCCTGTGTGGCAATCCGCCTGTGTGGCAAAATACAAGCCTGTGTAGCAGTCCTCCTGTGTGGCAAGAGGACAAAGGACAAGCCTGTGTGGCTAGCGTTTCGAATACAGCCTGTGTGGCCAGACGTACTTTCTGTTTGGAAACCCTTGTGAGAGAACACCTGTGTAGATGTTTCTTTCAATTTGTGAGTAAATAAAAGTGGACAAAGAAACCCTTAAAAAGTGAAAAGCGAGTGGAGGTCTCCTTAATGTGCTACCGTTTGGAGCGAATATATATATACTATATAT
>NW_017307024.1:248405-251942 GCF_000935625.1 Nanorana parkeri | reverse complement strand
CACAGTATACACACATATACATAGTGGCACTCTGTGACCAATATGCTACTTGACCAATATGCCAATTTACCATGCTGTTGTTGTGTGGCATGGGCATCAGGACTACAAGATTGTTTGAACAGAGTTACAAATCTATTGGCAAGTAAAACGGTTCACATGCATCACATATTTCAAATTTGTATATAGTTGTTTGCCTGGAGAAAAAAAATACACCAATTAATTCAGTTATGTATTGCAGGGTAACAGGATAGGTTTACCTTCTCTTCCATGTTTCATGTTACACCTATTTTCAGGGAATAACATGAAACATGGTGTAAGTAACTGAATCTGTCTTGACAGCCTCTTGTCATCTCCTAAACCAAAACCTGGACTAGGAGTGTGAAGGGCCAGCACTATGAGCCAATCAGGTATGCTGAGTGCACAGGAACTGACAGGAGGAGAGAGCAGAGTGATGACTTGATCTGCTACTGCTACTTCACTGCCTGTTGGAACTTCCTGCAAAGACTCACAGAGAAACACAAGCACACAGTCATATGCATGCTGCACATGGCTTGAAAACAGGAAGGAAGCCACAGCTTTATTTTCTACCTTATTCAATACAAAAGAGCATATACCATAGATACTGTATAAAAGAACTTACAAAAACTGCCATCTAGTGACCGAAATTGTATACTGCAGGAGTTATTGCTATAAACACAGTAATGTGTATTCTAACACTGATAACTCACAGTCTTGGGGCAGGTTGGTGATCTAACTGTATTGCTTAACTGCAGTATAGAATGGAAAGGTCACTGACTTGGCAAAGTTGTGTAACTTGGACTGGCAGAATTAGAAACTGTAATTGAACTGCATGGGCAGAATTATAAACTCTTTGGCATGTAAAAAAACAACTCCTATTATGTATTTGACCTGTGTGTTTCCCTGAAGTTCACCTTTACACATTAAAGGACTATTAAACCAATTCTAAAATGCTACAACCACCAATCACAACATAAACGTATATAAAAGTACTCGGACATGTAGAGACCGTGAGATACATAGAGCAAATATAGATTGTTCCCAGTTAGCAGCCATTCTAGGTAACAAGAGGCATTCAAATCATAACTGGTAGTGTTCTTCTATGGAGCCAATAGACAGGAAGTCAGCTGTGCGTTGGAAAATATTACTCCATCACGTTCAATCTGAATATTTTCTGATAACATGCTGACACTGCCTGTCTACATATTCATCCAAATACGCTATTAAAAAATTATTTTCCATAACCCAGCTTATAAAAACAACATCATTAATGCCCAATGTGCCTTTGAATAAGTTAAGATTACAAATCGTCTCATCTTCAAGGGGAACTCCATTATTTTAACGTAACCCTGCACCAGTTTTGCAGTTAGCAGCATTTTAATATTATTTACCACCCAGTTGCTGTGAAATAAATATTTAAACGCAGCCTGCTTTCTGGAGCAGTGGAGCGGCATTCGTCCATCTGATGGACGTTACTCAAGAATAATGTACTTCTCAATACCATCCTACCTAACGATATGTGACACACAGTTGCCGATGCTTGTATCTTTCGCAGTGCGCTGTCACCAGCTCAGCCATCCATGTGCTAAGTACATGACAGGTGTTTTTTTTTATTTACTTTAACGCGATCCAGCAACATGGCTTAACTTTTAGCTCAGTCTTAAAGTGGAATTTGACACAGTGAAGGGAATTTATTGAAACTGGAGCAAAATCTGGAGCAGCTGAGCATGGCGACCAATCAGCCTCTCTCTTAAGGTGGCCATACACTCTACAACCATCGCAAGACTTTAGTCTTGCGATGGTTGTACAGGGATTAAAAAAACGTACGATCTGCCTATCTTGGACAGGCAGATCGCACTCTCGATCATCGCAAGCCCGCCCCCCTGAGGGGCGGGCTTCCGATGACCGCAATGCTGAACGGGCAGTGTGCGCGTGCGCACACCGGCGCCGTTCGGCATTTGTCTTCCGAGCACCATTCTAACCAGCCGAGAATCGTACGATTCCCGGCTGGTTTTCGAACATGCTGGTTCGACAGAAGACGTGCGACCGCACAGTAGAAACGGTCGCACGTCTCCGTTCACACTGCTCGATTATCGTACGAAAAACCGATCGCATACGATTATCGTACGATAATCGTGCAGTGTATGGGCACCTTTACATTTTCAAATCTTAACTGAACAAACTGAGAATAGAAGCTGATTGGTTGCCCTGCACAGCTGCTCCAGATTTTTTCTGCTCCAGTTTTGATAAATTCCTCCCAATGTGCAATTGTGCAGAGCATACTTCACTAGTGATGTGCAGGTGCTCATTGTAAACCAAGTTTGCCTATGCCTGTGCAAAACTGTCACTGACACTCCCCCATTCTGGCCCCTGCCACCCCTGATTGGGCCTGGGGGGTGTCAGTGACAGTTTTGCTCTGATTGGCCCAATCAGTTGTGGCAGAAGCCAGAGGGTGGAGTGTCAGTGACAGTTTTGCTCAGAAATGGAAAAATGTAGTTCACACCAAGCCCTGCAAATCGCTAGTTATGACGCACTTACTTCTGGGTGTGTTCTCCTCCAGCAATGTCCGAGCTCCCTGCATCCAATCTCTCCCTGGCGGTGGCATGTTATCTTCCTCTTCTTCGCGGTCTGCTGTCTTTTTGCTTTGCCCATTGGGCAATGATGATATAACTCTTACAAATGTGTGCTGGATTTACATTATCTTGGCACCCAGCTTTCTTGATGCCGACACTATACACTGTACTGCACATGCGCTGCAGTTAGTTTGCAGATTAAAAAAAAAAATTGCTAGCAGGCAAGTAAACTATTTTTTTGTTAAATGAGACAATGAGAAATTGACCCGACCTGCTGGCAAATTTTATTCCTAAATGTTTACTTCCATTGTAAACAATGATAGGTATAGGTGTATCAAGCCTTCACTGCCCTATATCAGAGATCACCAAATGGCAGACCGTGGTCTGGATACAGACTGTGTGATGGTTCTGTCTGGACCGCAATTGCCCACCTGCACTGGAATACGTCGTTCTGGCATTCTGGGGCCAGGGCTTCCACTGCCAGCCAATCATAACCCAGTGCAGGTTCCCCCCTCCTCTGCAGTCATTGGTTGCTAGGACCACCAGCATCCTAACAACCAATAACAGCACATGCCTTTGCAGTCATTGTCCTAACTACCAGTGACATCACGTGCCCCCTCCTCTGCAGTACTTTGCTTGCTAGGACTGCCAAAACACTAACAACCAATGGTGTCATGTGCAAGCAGGGCCGGTCTTACTCTCCCTGCCGCCCCAAGGCCAGGTTCCACAATACGCCCTCGCGCCCCGCACCGCCAACCCCCACTTCCCCATCAATTGTGAATGGCAACCAGATGGCAGGGCGGCGGGGTTAGTTTCAATTTTTTTTTTTTACTGTATCTTTATTTTTATCACTTTTTATTTTTTTATTCAATTATTTCTTCTTTTTTTTAATTTAATTATTTTTTTATCTATTTAATGTTTTTTAGATTTTTATTTATCTTTTTAC
>NW_017307024.1:226799-248132 GCF_000935625.1 Nanorana parkeri | reverse complement strand
GCACACTACGGAGCCGGTGGGCGGAGCCTCGGCCCGCCCCGTCGTGATTGGACGGCGGCCGCACACTACGGTCCGCCGCCGGGACACCTTACACCGGCGCCCGCAACTTCCCCACAAGGTCACCGCTGCCACCCCGAGGCCGGGCCTCGGTGGCCTTGTGGGAAATCCGGGCCTGCGTGCCAGCTCCACACCCAGCATTACAGGAGGACAAAAGAGTTACTTTTTTATCTCTGCTTTCTCTCTGCTTTCTGCTCTGCTTTCTGGCTGCTGAAGAAAAGTATAGGAGCACTTTGAAGGGGGAAACCAATATAAGGGAGCATTCTCATTAGCTCTCCCCATCAGACTGCCCCTTATATTAGTTACTAATGTAAAAAGGCACTCTAATGGGGACAATAAAGTAAAGGGCCACTTTGATAGTGACACCTAATTTAAGGGGAAACTCTGATGGGGACAACTAATGTAAGAGGGTACTTTGATGTGGACAGCTAATTTATCGGGGCACACTAATGGGACACCAGGGGGCATTCTGATGGGGACAGCTAATGTAAGGGAGTGGATGGGAGGCACAAACATGAGCTTCAGACCTCTGCTGGAAGAAAATTTTAGCCTTGCTTTAGGAGATTGCTTATATGTTTTTTCACAATAATTGAATAGTTATGCTCTAGCAGTAATCTTATTTTGATCAGTGTTGACATATGATGCTGTTTGTGCTGATGCAGGGTGTGGGTGATCCAAAGCTTTCAACAATACTTGTTCTCAACTTTCTGAATCCCCGACACAGTTCCAGCACGACTCCCATGACACCAAGATTGCAGCAGAATATCAATAAGCCTTTGAATTTGGGCCCCTTTGGAAGCTGGAAATCTTGGAAATGTCCTCACTGTGGGGTGGAGTGAGGCTTACTTTCTCTCCATTAATTTAAGTTTTTCAGTTGGGTTAGAGAGACACAAGCTGACTTCATCTCCCCAAGGATCAGAAGACCCATAATTACTACTTCTATGCTGTGGCTTGCTGTCTGCCTTAATCCATCACATAACGGTTATTTGCCTTTGTTTCACTTATAACAGGGATCACTTAATCGCAGACTGTGGTTCGGACACAAACTGAGTGAAGCTTCGGTCCAGACTGCACTGGGCTATGTCTAGCTGGCTACTTGTGGAACTCTCCGAGGCCAGTGCATCTACTGCCAGCCAGCAAAACATAACCAAGCGCAGGTTCCCCCCTCCTCAGCGGTACTTGGTTGCTAGGACTGCCAACATTGTAACAATCAATGATGTCACCTGCCCCATCCTCTGCAGTCATTGGTTGCCAGGACCGCCAGTGCCATAAAAACCAATGACAACACATGCACCCCAGCAGCACAGGAGGAAGGAAGAGTAACTTCTTCTGTCCTCTCACAAAAATTAGAGTGGGGACCACACTACACAGTGGAGCTTTGATGAGGCAGTGTGGCTTCCACATATTTTTTACAAAAAGTTGTGCATTTAAAAACTGTGTTTTTAACTTTCAAAGTATTTTATTAATTTTCCAAAGTACAATAAAACAATAAAATAGCACATGATGCACAATCAGTATAGCATACAATTGCATTACAGTTTCTTCCACATTAGCATAATCAAGTAGTAGGAGGGGATCACTAGAGGCCATACACACAATATATAATAGTTCTGTACAACAGAACATATCTATCCACCTATTCTTGCCAATTTATCCCCCATCACTAAAATCAAAAATCAGAACAGTCTGAGAGGAATATCTGGCCTAGGGATCCGCCTATGTCTGAAGCAAACATTTGTTATGATCTCCTCCATATCTATATCAATAGAAGACTTTCTGTCCAGCATCTATGTACTAAACGGCTCACATGTGCGAGCATAAAGAAAAAAAAAAAAAAAAACAGACAAAAAGAGGAAAAGGAAATAGATACTAAAGGAAGCAGAACAGCTTAAGAGTCTGAAAAGAGTAGCTCCATCCCCGACCAAATAGCCCAACATCTACTTAAACCTTAAACATAGTCCCCAGAGAAAAATTCCAGAAAAGTTGTACAATGAAAATTACCCGGTTTCCAGCACCCCTGTATATAACAACCAGGGGGTCCAGGTCAATTCAAAACTTTTTTTATTATCTTGGAGGATGCTGTGAAGTTTCTCATGGACCATAATCCACGACATTTTTTGTTTGACCAAGTGGAATGGAATTGTTGGTGTTTTCCAAGCCCTGGCTATGGTTATTTTGGCTGCCAACAGAAAGAAAGTAATTAATTTATCCAAAGCTTTAGACAGTCCTGGAATCGGGCAATTCCGCAACACATATTGGGGATCTCGTGGGACTCTCACCCCAGTAACCCTAAATATTAGAGCATAAAGCCGGTTCCAAAAAGGTCTCAATTTGGCGCATTCCCACCATATGTTATATATCGTGCCCGAGTGTGCACATCCCCTAAAACAATGAGGAGAAACCTCTGGGTATATTCTCGCTAGTCTGGCAGGGACCATATACCACCTAGATAGAACCTTATAATTAGCTTCTATTAGTGAAATATTAAGTAAACCTGATGACACACGGGAACAACATTGATGCCAGACCTCCAGAGGAAAAACCTCTGTTTTTAATGCACACTGTTGGACATGGCAATTCTTTTTGTTGCAGCCTAACTGTGCTGGGAAACTTCTGTGTTTTGTATAGTGGCCTGTTCTGCCTCCAAGCTTCACCCTCAGCCTGCTGAGAAAAGGTACCAGGAGCACTTTGGTGGGGACAACTAATGTAAGGGGGCACTCTGATGGGGGTGACTGATGTAAGGAGACAAGACACTTTGATGGAGACAACTACAGTAGGAAGACACTCTGATGGTGAAAACTAATGTAAGGGGGGTACTCTGATGAAGTCAAAGCACAAACATGAGATCAGATCTCTTCTGGAGGAAAATCTTTTCTGACTGGACCTCCTTTAATGTGAATTTAGTACCCCTACCCTATATAATATGCACCTTTGTAATCTAGGTGTTAGCAGTCAGAAGGCTCTGGATATTTTTGTGTTGCATTCCAGCAAACTATAAAGTGCTCAGGCACTGTTGAATAAAGTGCTCAGGCACTGTTGAGTAGTGAACATTCTTGGAGCCCTGAGCTTCAATCCCACCTGGCATGAGACCTGTATGGAGTTTGCATGTTCTTACTGTATTTCTTCCCCCTATTCCAAAACATACTGCTAGCAGTTAAATTACTTTCTCCCAAATTGGACATCATGGAGCTGATTCACTAAAGGAGTAGAGTCTGTTCACTTTGCAAAGTAAATTTTAACTTTGCAAGGGAATTTGCACTAACCTTAGTAATTAAAATGTTTCAGTATGTTTGGCATCATTCAGTTTACACATAATCCCCCATAGAGAAATTTCCACATAGGATATCAAAGTCCCAAACTATACATAACAACAAATAACTTTATTATCACTAACTTTAATACCATCAACAACATGATCTACAAAAAATTTAAACCATATTTAAAATCCATCTCCCAAACCCCCGCTAGGCTCTCAATCTATGTATAATAGATCCATAGCTATCATACGTAAATTGAGAGCCTAGCGGGGGTTTAAGAGATGGATTTGAATTATGGTTTTAATTTTTTGGAGATCATGTTGTTGATGGTATTAAATTAAGTTATAATGAAGGTATTTGTTGTTATGTATAGTTTGAGACTTTGATATCCTATGTGGGAATTTCTCTATGGGGGATTATGTATAAAGTTCATCATTTAGATTAAAGAGATGCTCGTATAGGATTGTACCTTACCTTAAAATGTATGTAGTTGTCCTTTTTCCCCCATGTAAGTAATTAAGTGTTTGGCATCATGCCTCAATGCATACAGTTTTCTTAAAGCCTGTCTCTAGTTTTACAAAAACTCCCCTTGCAGTAGCGCTGCCCCTGCACTGCAAGAAGTTAACGTTTGTCTAGGGTACACTGCTCCCACTGGCTCCAACACTGATGCCTGCAGCCTCCTCCCTCCTCCACTCCGGTGGATGGAAGCCCACTGATGTCATCACATTTAATATAGGGCCCATAGCCCTACATTATACACAAAGATGCAGAAGGACAGTCCACAAACTGGAGCACATGACAGGTGAGCCCCAACTGTCGGGGAAGTGGGGATCAGGTAAGTAAAAGTCATCTTCACCATACCCTTAGGTAGCCCCACTGCTAGGGTAGTTTTTGTTTTTTCTACCCAAAAATACATTTTAAGCGAATCATTTTTTGCGAGTCTGTTGCACAGTTTGGCATGCCTCCTGCAGACCAGATAGGCAACCCAATGGCCAACTGATGAAGTGAGCACAGTAGGCTGAAAGCATTGCTGCTAATTGTGAGGCAGTGTCTTGCCGTTGTAAGTACTGCTGTTACTGGCAGGATCTCCAGGCATTTTCCACCAAATAAAAGAAAAAAATGGTTTGTTTGGCAAACCATGAGGCATATGAAGCAGTGAGGCATGATGCAGAGGGAGCGGATCGTTTGCTCTGCACCTCCTCCATTCAGAAAATGTAATGTATCCTTTCCACTGAATGCCTGGCTTTCTTTGATTGGAGCAGTAGAGATTATGATGTTCATCTGCACCTCCTCCATTCACCATTCATAGACCCAGAAGATGTGCATGTGTGCAGACAAAAATCTAACCAAACTTGCATGTAGGGTCCACTTCTTTCTAGAGCACCCCATGAGCTCTATTATGTATATACCAAGCTCAGCTAGAAAGATGAAGCAACAGACGTGGTGAGGAGGTGGAATGTACAGCTTCTGCATTTACAGGCTAAGTTTATCTTTTGGACTATGTTTCATTTTACAACCATATTTTGGGTGTAACATGAAACAAGGTCTCATTGCAACCCAACCACCCACCTCCCACTTAACCCCTCCCCAACACCCTGGCCCACTTATATGAATCGTGAAGTTCTTCACCCTGTAGGCTGCTGTTTAATTTTTTTAATTTGATCTAGCTGTGCATGGGTCCACCCACAAAACTGTATCATCCATTCATCTGTGAATGGAGAAACTCTAGTCCCACCAGCCACTGTGGCAGAGTAGTTCTCAATGGTATACAAGCGCAGTAATGTCACACTTGTAGTCCATTCATTCTTCCTCCTGTCCATGGTAATGAATATCTGTACCTCGGTACAGACATGCATGGGAGGAATGTAAAGAAATGGGATGGGAGGAAGCCAGAGCATTGCCATCCACTGACTGTAATTGCAAGCCTTTACTGGCTCCAATGCAAAAGAATAATAAATGCACATTTTCTTTCTTTTATGAAGACATCTGCATTTATTAATATTTTCTAAAAGGCAGGCTTTGCCTTTAAATACCATTTCTTCTGAATGAACTGGTTTCAGTTCATGTGGTTACTGAACACTGCAATTAAGTTTCAGTACCATGGACAGCACATCATAGTCCATAATTATCACATGTGAAGATTATGTACCAGACAGTTTATGAAAGGAGTTTATGGAGTTCTTCAGTATGGCATTTCCTTAGGACAATATCACATTTTAATGCTATTTAAGCAAATAGTACAGACATAGACAGTAGTCCTTAGATATTTCTAATACGTGATAATTTATTTAAAGTAGCATTAAGCTCTCAAACTTTTTTTAATAATGACTCCAGATCAAACAAATATTCATTACCCAGCCAAATATTTATTTACATATTTGCCCAAGCACTTATAGTCATCATGTTTCCAAACAGCTCCAACTCTATTATCTTGGCTTTAATGAACTTCGTGCCCAGTACAAGATCACAAGGGACAGAGCACTCTCAAGCAGCTGTTCATCTACTAGCTTGGAGAAGGGAGGGAGGAATGGCAAATAGCAGGGGAATATCTTGCCTTGGTTTGTCTGTGTGTTTGTGGAGACACTCACAACTTACTAGCAGACACATGGATGGCTCCATAGGACTCTGCAAGGGAAAGGGCCAGTGCTCAGGGGACCAGCTGATTCTGCAGGTAGCTAAAACTTTTAAACATCAAGAAGCGGCATCCATTGTAAGTGACTTTAATATCACTTTAAAGCAAAAGAAAAGCTATAAAAAAAAAGGGCTGCAGGAGCCTTTAGCTGTACTGTGTCAGTATGCGAAGCATATATGGCACATTAAGGCAGAACTTACCTGCCAAAACAATCTCCTCCAGTGATGCACATCTCCCTCATCAGCGCTTCCCATCTTCTCCCTGTACTTCTTTCGCGTTTTAAGTGTTCGGCAGCTTGATTGGCCAGGCCTCGATGAGATAACTCCCTTACATAGGAGTTACTTTATGTGCGTGCATGCGTGGGTCAGTGAACAAAAAAAAAAAATAGCTGAATGGTAAAAAGAAGCTTTTATGGCAAAAGAGACTGTAAGAAAGCTTGCTATCTGCAGTTTTTTTATTAAGTCTTACTTTCAATTTAAAGCAAACATGTGCTTTACCCATGCAGGGCAAAGCAACAGGTTTGCTTTAATGCCCCCCTCACCAGCAGCACAAACTCACCTTTTTTTGCTCCTCCACTGCTCTGTTCAGCTGTTGGGAAACTACCTGGTGCCAGGAGCACGTGATTAGATCAGCATGGCAGCTGGAGAGCAATGACAGCCTCCATGCTTCTGTCAGCACAGGATTCTTTTAAAGGCATAGTCCACTTTTTGCAAAAGATTAATAAACTCACCCACATTGCTAAAAGAAAACAAAATAATCGTTTTTTTCATTGGAGCCTGCAAAGCATTGCCACCATCATCAGTGGATCGTGAGTGCAGTGCACAGGTTCCTAAAGACTCTGCCTCCAGCCACAGGTTGAGGTACAGAACTTTGGTTATGGGTCTGGATGAAGCAAGCAATGGACTACAGGTGCTGCACATCACAGTACTCATGCTCCACTGAGATCTATGAGTCCCTCTCCCGTGGTGGCTGATGGGACTTGTAGGCTTCTCTATTCACAGTTCCATTCACTGGCTCTGTGGGCACAGCATTTTTTAATAAAACAGGGTGCTGCGGGTAGAAAAACCCCACGATTCATGCAAGGGGGACGTTTTGAAAATGGGGGGGGGGGGGTAATGTTGCCATGTTTCCAGGGCCATATTTACCATTAGGCAGAGTAGGCACATGACTGCAGGCACCCTCCATAGAGAGGAATCATGCAAATACCTACTCACAAAATGCACCCTCCTGCTTCAAGACTAGCGGCGCCTATAGGAACTGCCAGCTTCCGCAAACACAGGGAAAACTGCATAAGGCTGCCCTGTAAAACACCGGTCTGGTGCAGAAAGGTATTTAGGCAGCCTTACACAACGCCGGGGTGCTTCTCTGCCTATGTGAAAATCGGCGGGTCCCACAGCAGGTAAGAGCGCTTGTAGGTAGGTGCAGTATGGCCAACGGCCACTAGATGCTCCCATGGGGCCCTGGAGATAGATGCAGCTCTGGCCTGGGGAAACTCTGTGTCCCAGGAGAGTTGATATATAGGGGGCGCCCGAGAGGGGAAGTAGTTGTTGTTCAGAGGAGTACAGAAGAAGTCTAAGACTGTCTGCAGAGTCTCTGGAGAGAGACTGTTTCTTGAATATAGGCTGGTCCATGGGAAGGACAGGACCAGGCCTAGGACTATGTAGAGCTACAAAGATTCCCTAGTTTCCCCACAGGGGGAAACCCACCGTGCTAGGACTGACAATGGATGGGATTCCGGAGACTAGTGAAGTGCTAGAAGACTGACGATATTCGCCAGTGGGCCTATGGCCGAAGTAAGTCGTGACTCTGGGCTGATGTACCTCTCTCTCTCTAACGTGTAATACCAAGCAAGTAACAAGAATTGTGCCGTCATCCCACCCGGGGGTGGCTGAAACGTATACTTTGTTCTGTTCTACCTTCAAGTAAAATCAACAAAAAGACTATCTGAGTGGACTGGTTCTTCTCCCTCCAACCTCTGAGAAGGTGGGGTTCTACCGAAGTATGATGTGGACTGCAACGTGGCTGTAACCATCTGAGGAGGGTAGGTGCGCAATGGGGCTATGCCTGACACAGGGTGCCGTTCATGGTGGCCTTTCTCCCTAAGGGGGAGGAAGCGCCGAAGGCCGCAGAGGCGGTTGAAGCCATGAGGACCTGTGTACGCAGTACTACACGTGAGGGAGTGTTTGCACGAGGCCAAGGCCGTGGCCCCTGACCGTGGGGTGTCTGGTTTCAAGTTGCATACACGGGGTTACCCAGCCAACCCAAAAGGAACACACACGCAACACCCCAAGAGTGAACCCCGCCTACACGCCGGCTCAGGCTAAACAGATTTCTATTCGTGCCTATAGGTGCCCGAAATGGAAATCCATCCCTGCATATTTCATGTCACTCCCTAAATATGTGTGTAATGTGGTCACAAGGGTGGAATTATCCTTTAAGCATAAGACAATGGGGGAGGTTTATAGCCAAGAACAAGCTAACCTTGCAAAATATGCAAATGTGGTTAATTATCATTATTGTTCATCAGAACTGTTATTGTAATGTGGAAATGAACAAATATCCAGATGACATGTATAATATAATACCATTTCTAAATATAGTACAAAGAACAGAAATGTTTAGCAATAAGAGGGCAGTTTACATATTACCGCCATAGCATAGCAATGGTAGAGTGATACTAAAATGCAGAGCCAGCATCATAATGAAGCAGAAACTCCCTTTCACATAATATATTTCCTGTGCTCAGCCCCACGCTTTACTAATTCCCTATTAACCTGATCATGGAAAACATTTCTCAGCTCTACAGGCCAGCCTGGTGTTATTTCAGGCTTCCCTTTCTCCCAGGGGTGGTGAATCCCCAGCTAAATATAAAGTGACAAATAACAAACTGGTTATTCCTTAAAAGTAAAGCATCAGGGGCTTGGGGTTGTTATGGGATCGGCTAGTTGCTAGGAAACCACTGCTAACAAAGATTATGATGGACCAGATGCCATCAGCCAGGTCATATGACTGGGATATTGAATCCCTTACCCGTGGTCTAGAAACACGAACTTGACAATGCTCAAAAATTGTATATCAGGACCAATACACTAAAGGCGTGGTATGCTTTATTATATTTTATTTTTAGATCTGTAGTGATTATATTACACTTGTCCTTTTATTTCAAAGCATAGTTGTGAACATAGTTAAGCGTTATTGCATATCTTTACCGCATTGAATGCACCCATATCATGATCACCCTGTCCCTTTGCAGTAAAGATTAAAACCCTATAATACTTAGACTTGTGCGGCGTCAAAAAATTTGTTCTGTTTCGTTTCGTTTCGGAATGTCCGTTATTTCGTAATTCGTAACTGAACTCAATTCGGATTCGGACGAAATACGAATTTTCGTTAGTGGCGGTTATATTTTCGTAACTTTACGAACATTCGTTATGATGAAGTTAAAAAGCAAAATACCTTTGTATTGGAGTGGTATTTCGGATAAAAAAAAAACTACCATCAATCAACTCCAATATATTAACAAAGGTATTTTGCTTTTTAACTTCAATATAACGAATGTTCGTAACGGAACGAAAATACGTCAACGGAATTTCGTATTTCCTGCTTGTATTGTAATGCAACTCTCAGCAGCAGAAGAGAACCTCTGATTGGTCAACCAAAACGAAATACGAATTCCGTTAACGGATTCTGTATCCGAATTTCGGATTTCGGATTTAAAAAAAAAATACCTTCAACTCCAATATAAATGTACTTTGCTTTTTACCTTCAATATAACGAATGTTCATAATGGAACGAAAATACGTCAACGGAATTTCGTATTTCCTGCCTGTATTTGTAATGCAACTCTCAGCAGCAGAAGAGAACCTCTGATTGGTCAACCAAAACAAAATACGAATTCCGTTAACGGATTCCGTATTCCGTATTTCGGACTTTAAAAAAAAAACTACCATCAACTCCAATATAAATGTACTTTGCTTTTTACCTTCAATATAACGAATGTTCGTAATGGAACGAAAATACGTCAACGGAATTTCGTATTCCCTGCCTGTGTATTGTAATGCATCAGCAGCAGCGGATCCGTATCTCGGATTTAAAAAAAATCTTGTCATGTTGTTCAACCTCATTTACAGGGGTAATATTAGTTCCTGTTTCAAAGAAATTCGGATCCAAAATTCGTTAACGAAATTTCGTATTTCGGATATAATTCGGAAACTGCCATTCGGATTTCGGATGCTCCGAAATTCGGAATTTCAGGAAAATTCGTACGAATTTCGATTCGTAACGGAACGAATCGCACATGTCTAATAATACTAACTGTCCTATGGGAAGCCCTGCTATGGAAATCAATTGTACTGATCATATTACCAAATCCCTGAGGATTGATCAATGATTATTTTTCCAGAAGAGGTTTAGGGGAATAAGAAACAAGCAAAGATGGATGGATGTGCCTGAACCCCAGTTCTCCACTTTATTTGACATCACATGAACTGCCACAGGCACTTGATTACATGGCTGGACACAATGGGAGCCCACAGCAATATTCTCAGCAAGACTGGTATGAATCATTATTATTATTTGAAATAATAAATTAATATTAATGTATAGGGGCAGGAAGGATAGGAGTGCTTTCAAGGAAACCTGTACTGAAAGAAATGTATAGGCTGCCATTGCTGAACTGCTTCTAAAAAAATGTTTGTTGCCTAGCGTTCACTCTGATCTGTTTAGCATGTTCCAAGTCATTGACCTGGAACATGTATGCAGATCAGGAGTCCCAACTTCAGTCTGACACATACATGTTTCAGATCCATGAGTATCTCCACTCCCGTCTTTCCTCCTGTTCTTGCCCTCTTAGGTTTCCTCCTCTCTATCTCCTGATAAAGTGGTTGCACTCGCTGCAGTCTCCAATGTATCCTCCCCCATTAGCCAATGGCAGCCTGGATGCAGATATCACCAGAGGGTCTCCTTCGGAAAAAGCACCTTCTTTTATCTTTTCTGTTATACTCTCAAACTATTGAGACACGGAGGAGTCTAATTTCCACCATTTCACATGAAACAGACATTCTTTATCTGTGTCACTGTATTGACTTTATTAATATTCTCATTTCTTGTGGAAGCACTGCTAATTTGTTCAAATGTTTTGCTACGTTTGAACAAATTATTTTTGTTCAAAGAGATATTTTTAGAAGTTTTTTCATTATCTCCATTGGTAATATTTGGTTTCATATACAATTGTATGTAGTTAAATTAAGCAGACTTTGCTGTGCTTCTAGAGAGATCTACCATATCTTGTACCATGATTCTGTTCTGTGCAACCTCCTTTTTATGCTCTGTTGTACATTGGCGAGGAAACAGTAGAGTCATAGAGAGGGAGATGTCTTAACCAGTAAGGTCTATATTTTCACTTATAATCAAGAACATATAGAAGATGAAGATATTGTCATTCATGGAAACTGAGCTAGCGTGGCAGCTGGTTGTATAAAGAGGAACACCAAGACGAAAATTGGAGCCACTGGTCCTGGATAATACCTCTAATGAAGAAAAAACAGTTATGTAAACTTGTCCTAATGAGCAATGGATCATTTTTGCAGAAATGTCTTAGCTTTTAAAGCATGATACATACAGTATATGCTGTAAGTTGTTGTTTTTTTTCTAATTTCCACCCCTTCTTTTTAGTTTGCCCATGTTTAAAACTAAGTAAATGTAAGGAAAATCAGAGGTGTTGCCCATGACTGTCAATCAGGTGATTTACCTTTCCCCAAGCTCCTGAAAGTGAATTCACTGCAATGTTGTCACCCTGCCCTGCCAAGGTTATCTGCGTTGTCATTGCTGATAAACGATCCAACACCACTAATCGGAACTGGACATACACTATATTTTGGGACACCCCTCCAAATCATTGGATTCAGGTGTTCCGTGAAATTTCCTTGCTACTACATATTCTGTGGTCACCTGTTAGTGGTATTATAACGAAGTGGAAGCAACTGGGAACAACAGCAACTCAGCCACAAGTTGGTAGGCCGCATAAAATGAGAGAGCGGGGTCAGCGTATGCGTAAGTGCACAGTGCACAGAAGTCGCCAACTGTCTGCAGAGTCAATAGCTATAGACCTCCAAACTTCATGTGGCCTTCAAATTGGCACAACAACAGTGCGTAGAGAGCTTCATGGAATGGGTTTCCATGGCCGAGCAGCTGCATCCAAGCCTTACATCACCAATGCAAAGCGTCGGATGCAGTGGTGTAAAGCGCGCCGCCACTGGACTCTAGGGAAGTGGAGACGTGTTCTCTGGAGTGATGAATCACGCTTCTCTGGCAATCCGATGGACGCGTCTGGGTTTGGCGGTTGCCAGGAGAACGGTACTTGCCTGACTGCATTGTGCACAGTGTAAAGTTTGGTGGAAGGGGATTATGGTATGGAGTTGTTTTTAAGGGTTGGGCTTGCCCACTTAGTTCCAGTGAAGGGAACTCTTAAGGCATCAGCATATCAAGACATTTTGGACAATTTCATGCTCCCACCTTTGTGGGAACCGTTTGGGGATGGCCCCTTCCTGTTCCAACATGATCATGCACCAGTGCACAAAACAAGGTCCATAAAGACATGGATGAGCGAGTTTGGGGTGGAGGAACTTGACTGGCCTGCACCTTAAACCGATAGAACACCTTTGGGATGAATTAGAGCGGAGACTGTGAGCCCGGCCTTCTCGTCCAACATCAGTACCTGACCTCACGAATGCGCTTCTGGAAGAATGGTCAAACATTCCCATAGACACATTCCTAAACCTTGTGGACAGCATTCCCAGAAGAGTTGAAACTGTTGAAAGAGTTGAAACTGTTATAGCTGCAAAGGGTGGAGCAAATCAATATTGAACCCTGCGGACTAAGACTGGGATGCCATTAAAGTTAACGTGCGTGTAAAGGCAGGTGTCCCAATACTTTTGGAAATATAGTGTATGTCCAATGGCGTATCCCACATCTGGAGGAAGGGACATAGGGAACCTGATTAGCTACTGTCTCATGGATCTGGCATTTGAAGACCTCAGCAGCACCTATGATGACATCATGGGGCAAAGAAAATGATTTCCTGGCTCCACAGACAGGGAGAGAGAAAAAAGCTGGATACATATACAAATGGAGGGGGGCATGGTAAGCACCACATATTGTTAGACCAAAAAGAGAATTTAGGTTTCTAGACAGTCCTAGAAAATGATAACTGGAGATTGGTCACTATGAGCAACACCTTCACTAATCTAACACATTCATAGACCATATCAACCCCAACTCTTGCTTGTTCCTGTGAACTTAATGGACATTATGACTGTGTTTTTTTGGACACATTGTTTTTTATAGACAAACAAGTAAACTTGACAAATCTTTGATGTACATTAGGGATGCGCCGATACCATTTTTTCAAGACCCACTACCGGTACTGATACTTTTCCTCAAGTACTCGCCGATACCAATTACCGATACTTTTTTTTAAAGTGTCAAGTGACAGTTTTTCTAAAACAATACAGACAAAATAATTATTTTAGGACAGTGGTGGAGCGCCAGGACCTGGAAGCAGCTGCAACCGCTGTGACCCAGGTAGTTCTGCCACTGACTCCAAACTGTAGAGGGACTACAAATCCCAGCAACACATTATACAGCAATGCAGAATACTACCAGCTATAGAGGACTACAAATCCCAGTAATACATTATACAGCAATCCAGAAAGGCGCCAGCTATAGGAGGACTACAAATCCCAGTTATACATTATACAGCAATGCAGAAAGGCACTGGCTATAGAGGACTACAAATCCCAGTTATATATTATACAGCAATGCAGAAAGGCACTGGCCATAGAGGACTGCAAATCCCAGCAATGCATTGTACAGCAATGCATTGTACAGCAATGCAGAATACTACCAACTATAGAGGACTACAAAGCCCAGCAATTCATTATACAGCAATGCAGAATAATATGAAGCTACAAACTCTGTGTTGCTCACCAGGGTTCTCACCAGGGTCTCCCCAGGGCTATGTGAAAGGTCTCTACCAGGGCTGCAGGCTGTGTGGGTGGGTGCAGGTCTCCCCAGAGCTGAGCCGGTTCTCACCATGGCTGTGCGGGCGGCGGTAAGGAGGAGATGTGCAGCCAGACTGGCACTGTAAACAGCCACCGCGAGGTCCTCACAAGGCTACAGTGAGGTCCCCGGCAAGCGTGAGTCCTTATGGCAGCCGCTTATGTTTAAAAACGTAAAGCGCCAGTATCAGCGCTTAGTTTTTCACTGCATCCCTAGTGTACATATTATATAAGCATATATGTAGTCTACATAGACAATAAAAGGGTAGAACAGGAGGGAAATCAGGAACCACAAAAAGGTTCAGAGAGACAATACTTATACAGTATATCAACAGTTGTTGCAAATGCAATACAAAATCTGCCCACAATCATTTTTGGATAAAGGTTCTTTGGATCGACTCCCAAGGCTGCAAAGTCCATCAAAATCATTGGCCACAATAATTATGTAGTAGGAAGTGTAAAGGAGAAAGGAGCTGGGGCTATGTGTAGGGATTTCGTATTGGGGCTAGGGTTAGACATATCATCCAATGGCTGAGAACTTGCAATACAACATGGGGGCCTGGAGTATGATTTGGGGTATTGCAACCCCACCTGGAAAGGAGAGATAGAGTTCAGGGGTGATTCACATGAGAATCAAGAGGGAAACAAAGAGGGTATAGGGAGGAAAGTAGGAGTTGAGTGGAATCAGGGGAACAGTCTATATGGAGGAAGGTAGGAGTTGGGGGGAATCAGGGGAACAGTCAACTTTCTATATTGTAATATGAAGGTCCCCATTGACCCTTGGAGAATGTCAAATAAGTCTAACATGAGGTGCACCTATGTCTGCGACACTTTGCCAGAGTGCATTCAAGTACAACTGTTAATAAATTCAATCAGCCTCGTCTACCTTGATTAATATACGCTCTGTTTTCATAAATCTGTCTTACTATAGATGTCATTCATCAGTGTTTAAAGAACTGCCTCTATTATTCCCATAACAATCAATCTATTAAATTCTAACTCTCATTTCCAGGGCAGCTTTAAATCTGATTGGTGAGAAAAGGGGGAAATGCTGACTGTTCTTGTTTTAGAAACTTGTTTTAGAAACTCTTATAAATAACACCAAAGAAATGTGTAAGTACTAAGAAAAGAATTAAGTATAACTGTGTGTTTATCAACTTACTGGTTC
Organism: Nanorana parkeri; assembly: GCF_000935625.1. NCBI lineage: Eukaryota > Metazoa > Chordata > Amphibia > Anura > Dicroglossidae > Nanorana > Nanorana parkeri. Next base: position 232,961 of record NW_017307024.1, on the reverse strand, counting down.
TGCCAGAATTACAAGGTTTTCAGCAAATCTGTACTTGTAGAGCAATGCCTTCCATGCCAATCAGTGTGGTTTTGCAAGAGCTTACCTGTGTGCGCCCCTGCTGTTTAATATCACAGCTAATGATGCTGTCCTAGTCCGTGAGAGGAAGGCAGTAAGAAAACTTGGCATCAGACTGGATGCCATTCAGTGTGAGTTCAACCTAATGAACAGTCTGCCAACTCGTCCTCCTCTCGGGGGCAGCGATGTCATTATTAGATATGTATGGTGAACACACACAAAGGCACACGCTATCTGGCTCTTACAAAACAGCCCTGATTGACGTATCCAGCACTGCTTACAGATTTTCTGGAAGTCTTACAACCACTGCAGAGCCGGTAACTTGATATAAAGTGCAGTTGTCCTTTCATGCTTATCAATGCAATAATCATTCTCCACTTATCCGAAAAATGCAAAATATTGATTTTTCCGGTTTAAAAATAACTGCAGAACTGTGCTCGCTGGGAAACTGGGAGCTAAAAATAGACTTCAATTGGCAGTAATAGTCAGCAAGGGGGATCCCAGAGGTGAGTAAGCAGAAAGACAAGCGGTGGAAGGCAACAGGGAAAATCACAGCTCATAAGCTGGAATTAAGTCACGCACAGGGGATGATTTACTGAAGGCAGATAGGCTGTTCACTTTGCAAGGGAGTTTCCCCTTAGCTTGGTGAATAAGGTGAAAATCTGTTGACTTCCATCACCCAATCATATTCAATGGGGTATTCTTCACAAAGTGAATTTTCACTACATTCACTAAGCTAAGGGATATTTGCCTTGCAAAGGTGGGCTTAATCTACTAAAGGCAAATAGGCTGTTCACTTTGCAAGTGAATTTTCTAGGGATGCACCGATACTGTTTTTTGGGTATTGAGTACGAGTGCCGATATTTTGTTCCGGTACTCACCGATACCGGAAGTCCCATTAAGGAAGCCGGGCGGCATGTAATGACTTGCCACCCGGCTTCCTGATTAGACGGTAAGCCAAGTGGTGTGCAAAACAGCCCTGATTGACATATGCAGCACTGCTTACAGATGTGCAATGACTCGCCGCCTGGCTTACCGATTAGCCGGTAAGACTTCTCCATAGTCTCTCATCAGGAAGCCGGGGGCCGGGAAATGACTCGCCGCTTGGCTTCCTGATTGGCCAGCAACCAATCAGGAAGCCGGACAGCGAGTCATTATATGGTGCCAGCTTTCTGATTGGCCAGCTTCTGACCAATCAGGAAACTGGGCAGCAGATCATTACCCGCCCCCCGGCTTCCTGATTCCGGAAGACAGCTCCATGCTCCCTGGTGACGAGGAAGCATGGAGCAAGCTTCCTGGCCAATCACGAAGCCGGGCAGCGCATAATGACTTGCCACCTAGCTTTCTGATACCGGAAGCTCCTGTATTGGGATAGGCATCAAAGTACTCGCCCAAATACTCAGTATCGGCACCAATACTAATATCAGAACATCCCTAGAATATTTCCTTGGCTTAGTGAACATGGTGAAAAATCACTTAGCATACTAAAGCACTAAGGACTGTTCACTTTGCAAAGTGAATGCTCACACATCTTAGTGAACATGGTGAAGGTGCACTTCAATCCTTCAATCATGTGCAGGAAAAAAAAATCCTTTTATTTCCCATGCAGATGATTCATATTCAATATGAACACAGCTTCACCTTATTTACTAAGCTAAGTGAACATTCACTTTACTTAGTGAACAGCCCCTGTTCCTTTAGTCAATCAGCTCCATTGTTTATGCATTTTATGCAGCCGCTAAACACAGATAATAAGCTTTATGTACTCTAGACATACGGCGACCTGGGATGATTATGTAAATTTCATGAGATGAGAAAAGGCAGCTTGGTGCCTATTCAATCCACTCTGCCCTAAGTTATTAATTGTTCAAAATGTTGATTATACGCTGTCCAATTATTCCACATAGTGTGACAATTCTGACTGTTTAATGAGCATGCAGTAGCGCGAGGGTCAAAGAATGAAATTGAACAATGAAAATCTGCAGCGGGCTCTGAGATATTTAACATTATGCTAATATGTGGAAAGGTGTTTCTGTTGCTCTTCCGTTCATGCATTAGTGTCATAGATGAAGTGTCCTCTATATCCAGAATCAGCTGTAATAATTGAAAAGGTCAGTAGAGTCAAAATATCCTATTGGTGAGATCTCTGTACTTGAGTTTTGTGTCTGCACGGCTGATGTGGCCATTATTAGGGCTTCCCACTCTCCCTGTAGGATTATAATGAATGTGGAGAATGCATACGGTTGTCGGGAACATACAGAATCCCTGGTGGACAGGAATAGATTTTGGAGATCTTGTCAATTCAGCATCCAAGAGGTTCAAGAACCCAATGCATGCCTCATCGCAGCAGGATCCAAATATAACCAAAATATACAAATGTTTGCACTATTCTTTTATTTATTACAGGAATTTATATAGTGCTGTCAATTTATGTGGCGTTTCCGTAAGTCAAAATGCGTACAATTCACACTGCTTATGCGCAGATGTAAATACGTGTGGTTGATTACCACACTTCGTCCAGGTGCTTTCTTTTAATTACTGCTGATTCAACCTTGCGATAATCAAGGCAAGGCCCGCCGTACGAAAATTGAAAAGTTTTGTCCGATGATCGCAAGGTGTATGGGCAGCTTAACACTGTCTTACTCAATATTGCAAAATAAATGAGAATGTTGTGATACAAAGTGATTTAATACATAACCCATCAATTAAACATTATTATTTAAATTAGGGATGTTCAGATACCAGTGCCAATATTCGGCATTTTCCACTACCAGTGTTGCAGAGGTTGCAGCCAGGACCTGGCTTTGGCGCTCCACCACTGTCCTGAAATCATTAGTCTGTATTGTTCTAGAAAAACTGTCACATGACAATAAATTAAAATGTATCAGTACTTATATCTGTGAGCACTTAGACAAGTATCAGTACTTGAAAAAATGGTATCGGTGCATCCCAAATATATATTATTTTTTAAAAATCATACAAGAAAACAGGGATGTGCAAATCCCAGGAGCTCCGTGTGCTCTATACAAATGTCAGCTGCCTCCTAACTTTTGAATTTTTCTCTAGTCTAGTCTTGGAGATGGAAAAGTATCTGTACTTGTACCGAGTACGGTACTTGGTATCGGTGCATCCCTAATTTAAAGTCATCTGACAGCAGCCAAGTGGTTATTACTGGTTATTGCCATATGTAAAAACATTTAATGTTGCACTATTTAATAAATATATATTTACATTTTCTATTGGGTAATCTAATCAAAAAGAAAACTACTAACTGACATTTTAGCGTCACCATTTGATTTACATGACAGCTTAAATATGCTTCAGGGGCCAGTTTAAGAGCAAACGGGATCGTGATTTCGGGGAGTATATATCTCTGTTATTTTAGCTCCCTGGGCAAAATGAGCACTTAACCCTTGCAGTGTGAGGGCAGCTCCCCTGCAAGGGTTAAGATTTCATTTAAATCATGAGAACCACTGTCCACCCACAAAGTGGGCAACATTACTCCAACTAAGAATAAATTGCGACATGCGCGGGTGGGCAGACAGGCAGCTTACAGTATGTTGTAGACAAAACTGCTGCATATCCTTACTGATACCGGTAGCTCTGTGTAAAAGTAAGGTTACTTCCTTATTGGCTGTCAACTTTCCCGCCAAAATGTCAGTCACCAATCCAGTGATCAGCTGTGCCTCACTCTGCTCAGTACAGCCCGCCCCTCCCAGTTTCTCTCCAGCAACTTCACCCTGACAGAAAAAGAAAGCAGGCAGAGCTGCCCAAATTCCTGACTTGCTTATATATTGTAAATTAAATTAAAGTTGTTATAGGAATGAGGTGAGGTTAGGAGTTACGAAGCCATGGGACCATTTCTTTATTTGGCCATGACATCACATACAGGTGAAAATTATAAGCAGTATTTTTACAAACAAAACATAATTTTTTCCACTTTAGGTTCAGTGGTCCTTTAAGAATTGACATGTGTGCAATGCAGTTTATAAACGCTCCATGGTGCGCAGCTCAACACATTCCTCATATAACACACAGCTGTCACAAAGACAGATGCTGGCAGCCTGGAATTTACATGGGAAGTGCTGCGGAATCTCTCCTACTGACCACAAATCAGCATAAACAGCGGCATGTACCATCCTGAGGAGAAAACCCGACAGATCGGATGGATAAATGAGCATGGAGGAAAACAAAAGGGTTACATTTAAAGGGAAATCACAGCTGTAATCAAAATGATTCAACCCTCATTGCATATATTATTCAACCCCCATTGCAAATCAGGTTCATTGGCCACACTTTCAGACATTCCGTTGTTTGCAACAATTTAAACAAAAGCAATTGAAATAAGTCAATACAACAAATGTTTTAAGTGGTTTCACCAAATTTAACTGAAAATGCAACTTTTAATGACTTCTGCACTCACAACCCCCTGAATAGAATCTCTCACAAGAGCACACATCTGCAAAACAGGTTTGTCTCAAGCACACCTGATGCAAGTAATCAAGGGCTTCATCAGTTGTACCAGGTGTGCTTGAGCTAGAACACATGAAATAACAGAGGTGCATTCAGTTTCTTAAGGTGGCCATACACTTTACAACCCTCGCAAGACTTTTGTCTTGCGAGGGTTGTGAAGTACTTAAAAAAACGTACGATCTGCCCATCTTGGACAGGCAGATCGTACTTGCGATGACTGCAATGAGGGGCGGGCTCCCGATGACTGCAAACGGGTGCGCACATCGGCCTGTTCGGCAGTTGTCGAACAAGCAGGCCACTAACTCGCCGAGAAGCGTACGATTCCTGGCGGGTTTTCCAGCCTGCTTGTTCGACGGAAGACGTGCGGATGTACAGTAGAAACGGTCGCACACGTCTTCAATACACTGCACGATTATCGTACGATCGCGGGATTTCCTCGCACGCGTTCTGCGAATGCGTGCCACCATCTTGGAGGCGGGGAGTATGATGTCACATGACGCCATCTTGGTGTATACCTACATATATACCAAGATGGCGGCGCCCAACACGTGCGGTGTTATATGACTGGGGGGGGGGGGGGGAGTTTCACTTTAATGTTTTACATTTTTATTATAATTTTTTTACTGTTCGGGGGCTTCGGGGAAATATTGGGGCTCTAAACAAACCCCTGACATTTCCCTTTTTAAATAGAATTTCTTCCAAGATGGCGGCGCCCAACACGTGCGGTGTTATATGACGTCATGCGCCCTGCCTCCAGAACACGCCATTGTCTAAATCCAAAATAGCATAAAAAATTGTTTTGTTTGATAAAACGCATTAAAATTTAACAAACCCCTGACATTTCCCTTTTTAAATAGAATTTCTTTTTCTGCAGCCTCAGCACTCAATGAATGGGAAGCACTCAGTACAGAGGCTTCCTATTCATTCAGAAACTGATGATGGTAAAATATTTACTATCACCAGTTTATGAATGGGGAGGAGCCTCTGTACTGAGTACTTCTCCCCATTGAGAAATTAATTCATAACTGGGGACACATTGTACTGTATCCCCAGTTATTTACAAACATTGGAGTGATCAGACGATCGCTCCAGTGTTTGTTCCGCGCACACAGAGGATCGGTAAGGCTGGGTTCACACCTAGGCGTATCGATAATGCGCATTTGTCGCGCATTTTTTACCGCGATTTGCGACAAACGCGCGTTTCCGAGGGCTACCTGGCTGTATCCCAATGGATACGTGTGGCAAATACGCCCCAAAGAAGCTCCTGTACTTCTTTGGGCGTAGGGCGTTTTGCAGCGCGTTCCTACGCGCTGTAAAACGCCCAGATGGGAGCCATGCCTATAGGCAATCATTGATTTTCACATGTTGAATGTTTTACAGAGCGTAGGAACGCGCTGCAAAACGCCCAGGTGTGAACCAGGCCTAAATGTCACAGATATGTATCCGTTCGGCCACGCACACAGCCGCTGTCATCCTGAAACTGACAGGATGACAGCGGCTGCTCTCTCTTACCGCTGGGTCATCCTGAAAGCTGAGTCTTCTCTCCTTCTCACCGCTGGCCATCTGACATGACAGCGCTCCCTCCAGCGCCCCCCCCCTGCAGGCTTCAGCAGACTGTTTCTCCTCGGAACC
>NW_017307024.1:197267-225431 GCF_000935625.1 Nanorana parkeri | reverse complement strand
AGGCTTCTGCAGACTGTTTCTGCGCTGAAGCGTGCAGGGGGCGGGCGGGCTGAGGAGGGAGCGCTGTCATGTCGGATGGCCAGCGGTGAGGAGGAGAGAAGCCGCCCGAGGACAAGCTGTGTCGGGGAATGGCAAATTGCCATATTGGGAATGGCATATTGGGAAGTGATAGGAAATCATCCAGCGAAGTTATATGGTGCGCTTAGGAAAGAAAGTCAGCAGCACTTTTGTAAAGAAATACGTAACACATTTGGAGATATAACAAGATAAATGAACACAAATATTTAAACATTTGATGAATGGGTTTATGGAATGGAATGTATTCATCATATTTTTAGTGAGAAAGGAAATTTGCTGAAGAATTAAAGTGTAAAATATTATAATTAAACTCCATATTCTTTTTTTTTTAACACTGCTTTTCCATTATGCTGACATCTAAAAATAATGAAATCGGGTGATCTGAAGGTTTGATGGAAAATCAGGTGTATATGTGTCACATAAGTTTCTCGCCGACATATGGTAAGGTACTCCAAGGTTGATGGCCGATATGGAGAAAACAAACTCGTTGTTTTCTCAGAATCTTAATAGATTTTGTTATGGGTCCTGGAGGCCAGAGATTTTCTAGAGGATTCCTAGGTCCAAGTCTTACCTGGTTGTCAACATCAATATAAAAGGTGGCCATACACTGTACAAACATCGCAAGACCTTAGTCTTGCGATGGTTGTACAGGGATTAAAAAAATGTACCATCTGCCTATCTTGGACAGGCAGATCGCACTCTCGATCATCGCAAGCCAGCCCCCCTGAGGGGCGGGCTTCCGATGACCGCAATGCTGAACGGGCAGTGTGGGCATGCGCACACCGGCCCGTTCGGCATTTGTCTTCTGAGCCCCGTTCTAACCAGCCGAGAATCGTACGATTCCCGGCTGGTTTTCGAACATGCTGGTTCGTCGGAAGACGTGCGAACGTACAGTAGAAACGGTCGCACGTCTCCGTTCACACTGCTCGATTCTCGTACGATCGCGGGATTTCCCGCGATTCTCGTACGAGAATCGAGCAGTGTATGGGCACCTTTAGTCTCAGCTGTCCACAGGCCTTTAGATATGGTAACTGGTGTCTAGGGCTCTCTCTCTCTCTCTCTCTCTCTCTCTCTGCAATGGGAGGCTGCTGTGAGGTGAGAATTGCTCACAGAACACTAAAAAGCTACAAGAGCAACTTGTCTGTGTTGGGGAACCCATTAGGGGCACCATAATAATCCGAAACCGACCTGAGATTAGTTAGTTGCCTGGACAGACAGATGTTTTATGTTATGGACAAAGCCCTCCTGCATGGAAACTGTTTGCTGCCTTGCTGAATAAGGTGCAGGACAAGCTGCTTGGACTATTCATGAGTGTCCTTGCCTCATGCAAGGTTTACTTCTGCCAAGATCAGTTTAGCTTGTCCCTATTACAGTATGTCTATGTGATGTGCACGTATAATGTTTGTATGTACGTTACATGTGAGTAATAGTGCATATATGCAGCTGGAAAGGTATGTATGTGTTAATGGCTAAATTTACTTTTTAGACCATGTTTCATGACACACACACACACACACACACACACACACACACACACACACCTCTGAATCTCTGGGTTTTTCTCCCTGCAGGCTAGTGTGGGTTTTTGAACTTTGTGTTGCTCTGTCCTTTGACAGGATTTGGGAATGGAAAAACTACAAGTCCCAACAGCCACTGGTGATGTAGCCACACATATAGTCCAATCATTCTTCCTCCTGTCTATGTTACTGAATGTCCGTACTGAGATACAGACATGGACAGGAGTGAGAGTCTGCAGGAACCAGAGCATTGCACCTGTGATCCACTGTTCACAGTTGCAATGCTTTACTGGCTCCAATGCAAAAAAATATTGCATGCACATTTTTTTCTTTTATGAAGAAGTGTCCATTATATTATTTTTTTTTCTAAAAGGAATTTCCCTTTAGGCATGTACAGGATATGTGAAAGGTGTTGGAATGCACAAGTGATGTCTTTGCAAATGGTGTGTGTATTTACAATATATGTGTGTGTGTGATGTATGTACAGTATACTATATATGTTTGGTGTGTGTATGAACTGTATATGTGTGTGTATGCAGCAGGTATGCACATATTTATGTGTATGCATGTGATAGGTATGTGTATGTGTCTGATAGGTATGTTAGTATGCGTGTAAGGGGTATTTATATGGAAAAGAAGGATAGAAAAGCATTGTTACTAGGCAGAAAATAATGGCATAAGCCAGATCCATAATAGAGAATTTTGAGGAAGGAGCCGAGGGCAGAGTAAAATAGACTCGGAGCGAATAACAGAAAACCTGAAGACACAAAGAGGGATGATAAGTGTCAGACAATGTGATCTCTTACAGAGAAATCATACAATTCAATCTATTACAGCCCATCATGTTTGTATAGGGCCCTACAGAACAGGAATCAATAACAGGACAGTGTAGAGGTCAGAAGGAACGGTGGGGGTCAGCGTCTGCACACAGCGGCAAGATGGAATAATTTAGTCCGATAAATGATGTGTGTTTTCATACGTTGCCCCAGGGAGCTCTCTGCTCCCGGGCACGCTTCAGTCACAATGGCTTAGTATTAGTACACTTATAGGATTTTCTTTCTTCCTCGGCTTCGCCCACGCAAAACGCTCGCCTGCCTATTTTTAGCCTGGCAAGCGACGGCGTTGAATTATTCAGCAAGTTTTACATTGGTGGAAGATTAAAAATAGAAAAAAGCTGATTATTTCCTCTTCTTTTCCCCAGAAATGTTAGACCTTTCATGTCATCGTAGTTACAAGGAATAACTACCGTCTCCAACAGCATTTATTAACAGTTTCCCTTCCGGAATGCAATCAGTCGAATAGCTGACAGACCAGTAGGTAATAAAAAGGATAGGGATCAAAGAATTTCTGTTTAAGGTGTACCTGTCATGTTGGAGAAGACAGGCACTGCCCTTGATTTTTTTCAGTTACTAAAGGGTTCTTCACAGTAAGATCAGTTAGGGTCTGGAACTCACTGCCACAGGCGGTGATTTCAGCAAATAATGTGGAATTGTTCAAGAAACTTTTGGACGATTTCTTAAGGGACCGTAATATACAGGGGTACGGGTACTCATAGAATGAGATCCTAATAGGTTGGACTTGATGGACTAATGTCTTTATTCAACCTCAAATACTATGTAACTATGTAAAGAACAGTGTTACAGAGCACAATAGAAATGAAGCCACTGCCAAGAAATCAGCAGCATTGTTGGTTTTATCCCCCTTTATGTAAAGTAAATCAATGATTTACTCATGCAGGGCACAGGAACAGGTACACTTTGATCCCCCCTCTTTACCCCTTGGCCGCACAATACCCCAGGATCCTCGTAGTAGCAATGGCTACATTTATCTGCTAATTCCCTCCAGCATTTTCTTGATTTATTACATTGTATAACTTGTTCTTAGGATATATTTATTTCCTATGATCCTAAGCTCCATCTAGTGGTCATATTGCAGTATTTTCCTGATGCACTACTATCAATATTTGAAGAACATTTGACAGAAAGAGAAAATAGACTTGAGCATTCTCTAGAATTGTTACATTGTATCGCTTATTCTTAGGATATATTTATTTCTTATGATCCTCAGCTCCATCTAGTGGTCATATTGGAGTACTTTCCTGATTTAATACTATCAATTAAATTTGAAGAATATTTGACAAGAAGAGTAAAATGCCTTAAGAACATTGAGGGGAAATTTATCAAAACTGGAGCAGACAAAATCTGGAGCAGCTGTGCACAGCAACTAATAAGCTTCTCACTGTCATGTTCAAATCTTAACTGAGCAAACTAAAGAGAGAAGCTGATTGGTTGCAATGCACAGCTGCTCCAGATTCTCGCTGCTCCAGATTCTCTCTGCTCCAATTTGATCAATTCCCCCCATTCAGTTTTGCCCCATTCTCACAACAGCTGTTTCATTGGTACAGAATTAATGTACATTAATTTTCACTGGCTGAATAGCAATGCAAATTATTTAATAAATAGACCCCCTTCTGTCAAAATACAAATGTAGGTATATTTATATAGCACACCATATTACAGTCTAATTTAGCAATACCTGTACTGTGAATGATGTTTTTGCCCTTGGCGATGTTAGGGGGTCCCAGTTGAGACCCCTCTATACCCCATAAATTGACCATACCTACTCTAGAGCCAGTTTAAAAAAGAACCAATTAACCCACTGCTTTGTTTTTTGGATCATGGGATGAAACCCATATAAACAAGGGATGAACAAACTCCACACAGAAAGTGGTCTTTGTGGGAATTGTCCGAAGTATAGGGGGCATTCAGGCAACTACCATTTTTAGAAGCAGGTTAGTAAAAGCAGGCCCACCGTTCTCTTAGTACAACGTTGGTTTAAAGGGTAAGTATAATCGTTTTGAACATATTTGCTTTCTTTGTTTACCATAATCAAGACTAAAAAATGTTTGGAAATATTTTTTGGGTATGCTTTTTTTTAGGTTTTTCCGTTTCTCCATAGAAAAATGCTTGTTGATTACAAAACTCAGTAGCTCAAGCTGAAATGTATTCACAAAATTTTACAAGTCAGAACTGTGACTCCTCCTCTGCTCTCCTTTTCTATCCAGGTCCAGAGGGTTTCAGTCAAACACCGCATCTAAGTCTATGTCTAAGGCTGGGATTACACTTTTGCATTGTGGTACTATTCCTTTTGAATGGTACCCCATTCCACTGAGGCAACATAACTGTTTTGCACTGTGCCGAAAAAACATACATTTTCTGTGTTTCCCTACAAAAAAAGGGTCTGTGTGGTTTGGCCACACTGGGTGCATTGGTATTTCACTCAAACCCAATGGGCTCCCTTAAGGCAACATTCATTAACATGCAAAGTAATGTGCGTTAATATGTGTGCGTCTTAAAGTGACATTAAAGCCAAATTTTTTTTCCCCCCCCCCATGTAAATGTTAGCACTTACCTCAAATGATGTCTCTTATTCTGATCTTCCTTTTTCTTTCCCCATGTTTTCATGTGTCCCTCCAGCGGTGCGGCGTCACTCCGATCCAGCGCTGACTGCTCTGTCTCTCCGATCCAGCGGTGTCTGCAGGCGGGTGCACGCGTCCATAGACTTACCTTGCGTCTCTGCTCGTCTCCCGGCCGAGAATCGGAACTGCGTATGCGCCCGCCCCAAGATCCTTTGCGGCCGTACGATCACTTCCTGATTCTCGGCGCGGGAGCGAGCAGCGATAACGAGGTAAGTTTAAAACCAGTTCAAGCTAGGTTTTTTTTTTAAAAACTTCTTGCCTATATCTACTGCATGCTAGCAGTAGATATAAGCAAAAAAACGGAGGGTTTAGAACTCCTTTAATGCAGTGCACAGATGTGATCCCAACCTTCAAAGGAAACAACTACCACTCTTGCTTTAGAATTATTTGCTTTGGATGAAAGGTCATTGTGTATTCTTATACATTTATTTATTTATAATACAAAGATTTTAGAGACACTAAGATTTTATACAAACACACAGATTATAATTTTCAATATATATATATTGTATATAGAGGTGAAACTCGAATAATTAGAATATCGTGCAAAGTTCATTTATTTCACTAATGCAACTTAAAAGGTGAAACTAATATACGAGATAGACTCATTACATGGAAAGCAATTATGATTTGTCATAATTGTGATGATTATGGCTTACAGCTCATGAAAATCCCAAGAACCCCAAATCCACAACCTCAAAAAAGTAGATTACAACATGCAATCAATAAAACAAGGATTGTACATAGAACAATATCGGGCCTCTGAAAAGTACAAGCATGCATATGTACTCAGTACTTGGTTTGGGCCCCTTTTGCAGCACTTACTGCAATTACTTTTGCACGATATTCTAATTATTCGAGTTTCACCTGTATAGATATAAAAGGCATCAGTTTCAAAACCTACACATGTAAAAATAAATTGACTTAGCATCCTTATGTTTAAGCTTTAAATTAAATTTATAAAAGCTTTTTGATTGGAATGTCTCCAGTCATAAAGATATTTCAGAGGTTAAACATATCACTGTAGCCTTCGAGGCATGTCAGCTGGGTACTTATGTGCACTGTGGTTTTCCTAATTTAAAACTATAGCATGCAACCACCTTGCTGAGCTAAAAACTGCTACAGCAACTTCTTGTGGATTGTACCAAGAAAAGCAAACAAGCTTAAAGAGACATTGTCACTTTGTCCAGTCTGGGCAGAGGGACAATATCTCCTAATGGCACCCCTTCACCCAAGCAAGGTAAACTTGCGCTTCTTCACCACCTCCCTACTCCATCGGAGCCCATGTTTCGTTGATTTAATGGAATGGGATTTCCCAGGAATGGGGGAGCATGTGACCTTCTCCACGTGGCCACATCTGGACCTAAGTAGCCAATTGCTCGGGGAGAGTGGAGCAAGGATGGTGTGTCATAAAAGGTCGAGAACAATGGGGAGGATTTATAAAATCTGGAGCAGTTGCCCATAGTAACCAATCAGGTTCTATATTCAGTTTGTTCAGCTAAATGAAAGAGAGAAGCTGATTGGTTGACATGGGCAATTTTACAAAAATTCACAATGGATTTTCAGTAAATAGGTTTAAATTCTTACTGTACTATTTATCTGACACTGTATTTGGTAGCCAATGTTCAATAGACAAAATAAATAAAGAAATAGGAGCCACATTCCACACCACAAATCTATAACATGAGAAACAGGTTATCATATATAACACTTCTAGTCTGGTGCAGGGACCTCAGATATAGTCCATAGTAATTTAGCATAGAAATACCAAGAAAATGGCTTAGATCTCACACTTGCTTGCTTTTCCATCATTTAAAAAAAAATGTACATAAAGATTTGTAAATGTGCCCTCTAGTGGGCTTTAAAGTCCCATGTGAAATGTAACCTGTATTCAATATTAGAACAAACAGATTCAGTAAATGCTGTTGTCACCTTATTTGCCACTGATGAACCAAGAAAATGAATTGTACTTTGAGGTACTGCATCTCACAGAGCCTGTATTTGTATGGAATTTTTAGGGGGCAGGGGAAGCTTAAACATCAGGACAGGTTACTATGGGAGTATTGTGAAGGTAGGATTAGATACCTTATGCCTACTATACAGCATGGGTCCATGTGTTAAGGAAAGCAGTAGGCACAATGCTACCATCTTTTAACACCTGCAAGGAATAGATGGTGTGCCTAAGTGTTCCTGTTTATGTCATGGTGAAGCTGGAGAATTAGCATGACAGCCAGAGAACCAGCATTTTCAGAAGGAGACCAGTATTGGCAGAATAAGAATTGTTTTTATGGTAGGTTCCCTCTACCATGTACATTTATGAAAGTAAATAAAAAGATATTTGGCCAGTTCTGATGGGCCACAGATGGAATATTTCTTATTATATTCCATTATGAAATCTCTGTTGCATATAGCTGATGCTTTTAAAGACAATCTCTGGGTCAAAAAAAACATACCCTTGTAGTGGGGCTACCCTTGCACTGCAAGGGTTAGGTGCTGTTTCGTCCAGGGGGGCCCAAATAAAGCTGTAATACTCATCCGATCCTTGGTCCCCCGTCGATCAACGCTCACCTCTCTACCCCTCTGCTCCGGCTAAGGAATGTCCTTAGGCGTCCACGCAATAGACCTGCATAACACATGATGATGTTAGTGGTCTAAGGCCCCATTCACAACTTTAAGCTTAGGTGCGATTAGGGATTCCTGAATCAGGAACTTGCGTTTACCTGCAGCAGGAATCCCTAATCTGCCATTTACAAGCGGCACATTGTTAATAATCAGGTGACGGGCACTGCATTTACATGCCGGCACATTGCATGCAATCGTATGTGATACGATTGCATGTGGTTAGGAATCAATCACCCTGGATTCACGATCGATGGTATAAATGGGGCTGTAGAATGCTGGAGCCCAGGGAAGAAGAGGCTACGGGGACCAGTCCAGCAGCCCAGAGGGAGCTTCACTGTCCCACATCTTCACTCGCTGTCTGCAGCATTATTTCTATGCTGTCTGCAGCAGTATTTCTGTTCGCTGTCTGCAGCAAACAGAAATACTTAGTATTTGGGGATCATGTGACTTTCTCTGGTTTGGTCATGGGCCAGTTCTGGTGTTTGTTGATTGGCCCAGTGTTGTCACATGGGGGTGGGCCTTTGCCCACATGGGGGAGATTAAACCATGTGTAAGCTCTGATTGAGACCAACTTGCAGCTTACACAAGACTTCTCTTTGCTCCTATTGATAAGGGAGCAAATGGAAAGTAATTAAAATGTTCACGGGCAAAGCAAAGGTTTCAGTTTAAGGGGGATCAAACTTTAAAACATTTGTTGTGTATGTAACAGGTCACCTTTGAATTTCCCTGGAGCTGCTATCTGGAAAAATAGCAGAATATGGCACTGTAGCTTTTTAAATGTACCACTATTATATTATATGGAGCATTAAAAGCATCTAAAGATTACATAAGAGGGATTTATTCTCCTCTCTGTTGCATGCCGAGTACTATCAAGTATCCTATATATCACGGCAGGCAGAAAGGGCTCCGTCACTGGAGCTGCTTCACAGTCTCTACATATTGTGTAATCACATTTTATATTATCGTAATAAATCTTGCAGAGGCGTAGCTGAGCGATCAGGGAACCCTGGGCATAACAAGATACATAGATCTATTTCATTCTATGACAGCTATGAGACGAGTCCCAGTGTTCAGAATTACAGGTATAAATCCCAGCTGTTGTTTAAGTGGAGTGTTTGTCTCCCTGAACACACAGAGTGACATTCTATGACTTGCTGAGGGTTATTTGGTCAGACAAGGAGAGAACAATCCGATGGTCCCATGTATAGTCTTTAGGCGCATTCCAAGCTGAACTCCAGGGAAGCAGGTGAAATACATAGGTAAAATTCATATATGAGAGCCGTTGTACCTGCCAAAGGATTTGTAATTCTATGCATCCAGTTTTGTGATCCTGGCACCGCTGCTTGACAGCATAGAGAGATCTCTGCCCTCCACTGCAGCAGTAGAACAGCTTGATCAAGAAACCCCCACGCCCAGCCTGGTGATTGACAGTGAAGCAAACTGTTGAGTATAATTACTCAGCACTCAGCTCTCTCCTCTTTCAGATGTGAGCATTCCACAGAGCCTGACCAGTCTTCTCTGTCATTGTGAGTGCAACTGTACAAGAGTTAAGAGACTCATTTCAAGATGTTTAAAGCCCCACTGAACCCTCAGTTTAAATCAGCGGAATATTTTGCAGGTGCATAAAACCAAAAGGTAGTCAATGACTTACAGTTTGTTTTCTTTCTAAAGCAGCCACAGTCTGAGTATAAAAGACTGTCCCTGCCGACAGCTGCGGAATGGAACCCTTGCTTGCTGCAGGGAAGCAGTGGTCTCAATGCAAAGGTCCGACAGGCCCCCTATGGATTCCGACCTAGAGCTCTGCAATCAGTAAAACTCATGATCCCCACTGATTGGAGAGCTCTGACTCAGCATTGTAAATATGTGATAATGTCATTTCTGCTTAGGGGAGGATTCTTGTACATTAGAGGAGGTTATTGGTGCTGGGCAGTATTTGAGGAAAAGTCACAGGGGTTTTGGTTGTGACGGTGTACTAGGGCAGTTTAGCTGATTAAATTGGACCTTTGTCCTTTTCTTGCACTGGACAGCTTTGAACCACACTGCATTCCAGTCAATTACATTTCATTGTTGATCACATTAAAGAAGTTAAAACAATAAAAATTATTGTGGGTTCATCGTCATCAGTTGCAAAACTTTAGAGCATATCTTGCCCTAATAAAAGAAAGGGGCTGAACAATGTGAAATCTAGGGGAGATCTGGCAAACCTAGTAGCTTTAGATGTCATGAAACCGATACTTTCCAGAGAACAGCTCTATACTAATTTCATTACTGGACACGTAATGGTATAATGTATATGTCAAAGACATTTAAGCTAATGCAATGAATACTGCAAGGATATCCTACTTTCTTCCCACTGAATAATAGCTTAGATACTTTCACATGGGTAAAGTTGTGTTTCACGTTTTTGTAAGTTTTAGGTTCCATCCCTGAGAGTATGTACTGTAAAATTCCAAACTAAGACTAAAGGCGCCTGATGATTTTTGTTGCCTGATCTGGCTAGATTAAGGAACATTTGTATGTTTAGTAGGTCCCTCCATGACCCTGGCTGATGCACCCTGTTCAAGCCTGTTCGGGGGAGAAGTTGACCATTCAGGAATCATTTTCCTTTGCCGATCGCTATTATATCCCTAAAACATCCAAGACCCACTGGACTACCCTCTCATCGGCACAAACATGAATGTTCAACTCATGCATACTTGTATGTAGCAATGACTCCCTAATGAATAGTAACAATAAAACTAATGTTGATAAAATAACCCTCAACAAGAAGGGCATGTATCCCGGCTATCCTGGAAGATTCCTGAAAAAGAAATTACCAGGTGCCTAACTTATGTTTTCCCAATTCATCTTTCAGGACAGCACAGGAAAGGATAAGCAAGAAACAGAATACTTTTCGGGGGGAAAAACTGCCAAGAGCACCTTTCTATCAAAAGCCTGATCACAAAAGGAGAGGACAACAACTCAGCAGTGCTATTCAAGAGTTTGGAATTGGGACACAGTGCCTTCCTTACAGGATTTGCTCTAGAGAAAACCCAGCAAGATGAAGCTAAAGCCCTATTGGAGAGTGTTGTAAAAGCCTCTGGAGGATAATAGTCCAATGGCTAGCATGAGTCACCAGACACTATTGTTATGAAGCTTTACAGCTTTTCTTAGGCCCTGAAACGGGCCAAAATATCCTTAAATTTCCTCCAAGGCTGAATGATTTCCAGGTAGCACAAGAGACACCTTTTAATGCCTAGATGGACAAAAGCTCCTACTCATTGGATGGGTTAGGATAAAAAGAGGGATGGTTAACATCTTGGAATCTATCCCTCTCCTCCAAGCTGATACAGTAACAACCCCCAAGCTACCAACAACTGCACTAGTGTGGCACACCTGGACTATCTGACAGGAGACACTAGAGTGTACATAACAAAATATCTGCCCCTAATGCCATACGGGGTAATGCTGTGCCCTCTATGCAAACATGTCCGTCAGAGAAATGTCAAAGAAGAAGCTTTTTAACCAATTTTGCATACCCTAGACCTGTACTGAAATGCACCATCTATCAAGAAGGGGCACATCTATGATTGGCCTATGTTTATAAAGGCTGTATCTTCTCTAGCACTATGGGCAGAATAGTGAAGCTGCTACACATAAGTATTCAAATGATCATGCAGAATGCACTCTGAATGCAGGGAGCAGTCAGTACTCCTTATGTATACAATACAAGAAGTACAACCTTGATATGGTCCCTGCTAGATGCATAATAAAGCTGACAAGTTTCTCGTGTAGGAATAAACACATCATAAAAGCATACATTCAAATCCATAATGCCATGCTTGAGGTATACACAGGACAAAACCAGCAAATTGCAAATCACCGTCTGGAAAAAGGCCCATAGAAGACCCTTAAAATATGATATACACAGGCTAATAGGCTTGAACTGCATACATGAGGCCTAATTCTCAGTAAAAGGTGCAATAGCCAAGCCCCACCAGGAGAACCTCTGTAGAATGAGCTTAACACAAGCGAGGTTACTTGGTAGAGACCAGTACACATGGAATAGGCAGTATAAAGGCGCCCATGCACCTTACAATTATCTGGCGATTTTTGCTTGCGATCGCATTTTCTTCCCAAAATCTGCCAGTTGATAGGAAGTGCACAACCACAATTACTGTACAACTGGCAGATTTTCGTCTTTCAAGCAGGCTAGAAAATTTTCATCTAGTTGGTACAAAAATCGACAGGTTAGTGGCATGTCATTGCATTTAGCTGCCTTATTACTTCTGTAGACATACCACAGACTTCTTCTATAGTATAGATGTTAGGCAAGGATCTCTACAAGCAGCCTGTCATACCACTCTGACTCACAGCAGTAATCATTATGAGCTGAAATATATATAATCCGCGCTTATGGAATAAGTATAATTTAAAAGAAAATTAAATAATATAAATATTATAAATATAAAATATAAAAGCTGCTGCGCTCGGGACCCTGGGGTCAAAACGTATGTAGATGGGTGTGCAGCGCTCGGGGTCACCAATAAAGTGAATACATTAAGTGTTAGCAAAACAACATGTGATCAAAATCTGAATGAGTGTTTGCAATCATAAAGGTATACTAAAGTGATAACCGGTGAACAACAAATTTGAATATATAATATGAATTTCACTTTGTGCAAAAGTGCATTAAGATGAATTAAACTATACCTTAATAAAAAATATTATGTTGTATTCACACGTGTATCAAGTACAAAAATTAATGAAAGTGATTAACAACAAATTAGCTCAAAAATATCAGTAGGAGTGATGAATCACCATGTGAATCCAAAAGTAATTATAAAGTTCAGGTATAGATGATGTATTGATGATGAGAATAGCTTCAAAAACAAGTTCAATCTTTCTCCCACACCAAGTGTCCACGCCAAAACTCCCCTCTGGGATGCGCACTCACCAGACCCACGGTGTTTGTAGTCAAAGAGAGACGAAAAGCCAATTAGTAGTCCCACGGCCCTCTCATCAGCGTCATATGGATCAATAATTTAGCAAAAAAACAAAAAGGAAAAAGAACTCCTCATAGTGTAGTCGACATAAATGTTTATTAAACAAAAAGTAGTCAAAAAGCCCCGCTATACTTCTCAATACCACGCTATACTTCTCAATACCACGAACAACCAGGAAGTACAAGATATCTACTCACTGCATGTGAGCGGCTGTTTTAATCAATTTTAACTGTAAGTGACTACTTTTTGTTTAATAAACATTTATGTCGACTACACTATGAGGAGTTCTTTTTCCTTTTTGTTTTTTCGCTAAATTATTGATCCATATGACGCTGATGAGAGGGCCGTGGGACTACTAATTGGCTTTTCGTCTCTCTTTGACTACAAACACCGTGGGTCTGGTGAGTGCGCATCCCAGAGGGGAGTTTTGGCGTGGACACTTGGTGTGGGAGAAAGATTGAACTTGTTTTTGAAGCTATTCTCATCATCAATACATCATCTATACCTGAACTTTATAATTACTTTTGGATTCACATGGTGATTCATCACTCCTACTGATATTTTTGAGCTAATTTGTTGTTAATCACTTTCATTACATTTTTGTACTTGATACACGTGTGAATACAACATAATATTTTTTATTAAGGTATAGTTAATTTAATTCATCTTAATGCACTTTTGCACAAAGTGAAATTTATATTATATATTCAAATTTTTTGTTCACCGGTTATCACTTTAGTATACCTTTATGATTGCAAACACTCATTCAGATTTTGATCACATGTTGTTTTGCTAACACTTAATTTATTCACTTATTGGTGACCCCGAGCGCTGCACACCCATCTACAATCATTATGAGCTGTCTTACACTGGGATAAAGCCATAGCATCCAGCTTATTCCTTCCCTCAGCGTATGCTGAATATATAGAACATATATCAAGTTTAACCATCATAGGAAAGTAAGGCTCTTACGATAAAAGGAAAGATAACTGTGCAGTTCAAATGGTAGAAACACTATTATCTGGAGGTTCTAACCAGTGCAATTAGAAAAGTCAATCACCTGTGGAGCAGATTCACCCAAGTGAAATAGAAATCTATTAAGAAAACTCACCTGAGAGCAAGAGGGAAAAATGTTGAACCTAAAAAAATATAGGAAAGTCCCTATATTCAATAAATCTTTAAAAAAAAAAAAAAAGTTGATGATTGTGGAACATAACACCACATATCTTTAATCCTTATAATTTAAACCACCACCAGTGCCTCAAGGTAGAACAGGGTGATAACACCAGCACCCCTATACCTCACAATATTTTAACATAAAAACAGGAAATAAGAAATAAAAACAATCGAGTCCGTGTCTTAGCACCAAAGAGTCAGGTATTAGGGTACTCCAATTGAATCTAATGCAGGAACAACCATTACCTTACTGTCTGTTTCACCGGGAAGTTGTCTGCTGACACAAGAACATGGCTGAGCACCACAAGACAAACTGCTTCAACCTCCATCAGAGTGTGGCCATTCAGTTTCCTGGTTCCTTGAGGATGGCGCCACTGGGAGTACTCTCCCTACCACCAGCAAGATGTAGACGTGTGAGAGCACCTGATATGTACATTTACTGGATATTTTTATCCTCTTGACAAAGTAATTTACAAGATTTCACACTACTACAGCTGAGGTTTAAAGTGAAACTACTGTTACACATCATTAATGTATGAGCCTAACTGTTAAACCAAACATAAAGGTGCAAAAACAGGTCATTGACATTACATAGCATAGCATTTGCTGACAGTGACAAGTCATGCACTCGCAATGTTGTGCTGCTGCCCAACTATTGATCACTAATGGGGGATTTCACACTAGACTGAGAATTTATTGCACCGTAAATGTACAAATCTATTTGTATTGAAAGGGCAACTCCACTTTAAGGGTAATTAAACCCTCCTCTAAAACACATTTATCTACCCTATAAGTGTTTACTATGTGCATTGCTAGATTAAAAAAAAAAAAATGTTAAACATACTTTATGATCTTTTAAATTTTGCGTACCATACACTTGTGTGTTGCTCCCAGCCCTGCACGTCACTTATTAATGACTAGGCCAGCCAGTGTGCAGCCACATTAAAAGAATGTTATTTTGCTGTGAACGTCCTTATTCAGACATTTCCTGTTATGCAGTGACCAGTGTCTCCCAACTATGTTCTGGCTTGTCACCCTGTCACTTGCATCTTTGGTGAAGATTACAGGCTGCTGTGCCAACAAACATTGCGCAGGCATAGTTCACACTCAGAAATCTAGTACTAGCCAGTAAACATTAAATTCACATTTTTCACCTGTCCTTAAAAGTGATTTGGTTGTGCATATAGGAAGATAGTAGCTGAAAGAGAAATTGGAGGAGATCAGCAACACTGAGGTAAAAAAAAATGGATAAAAAAAAAGTGGTGTGAACTGTATTTTATTTTAAAAAAATAGTAATATATTAATCTAAACATACTGTATATACACACATACACTATAAAACATGTTGTGTATATGTTTTATACATGCTTTGATGCATATCCATTGATTTTAGTCAATTGTTTAATAAATTTATACTTTTTTACATATATTTTTTTAAGGTATTGCACAGGTGGCAACCTATCACGGTACCACGCTTGAACTCAATGAGCTCCTGAGAGCAACCCATTCTTTCAAAAATGTTTGTAGAAGCGTCTGCATGCCTAGGTGCTTGATTTTATACAACTGTGGCCATGGAGGTGATTGGAACACTTGAATCCAATGATTTGGAGGGGTGTCTCAATACTTTTGGCAATATAGTGCGTGTGTGTGCGCGTATATATATATATATGTAATATATTTGACTGTATATCTATAAAACAATTGTTCATGATGCACAGTGTTTAGGTGAATGAAATATTATGCAGCTAGGATTGGATTTAGATCTACTGCGAGCCCTTAAATGTGGAACCAGAATTTAGCATTTTAGCTGTAAGATAATTTGAGAACCTTTAATAAAAATTTAATTTTATTTAAATTTCGGTTTTATGTGAATCTAGATAATAGGTTGCATTTAGTTTAGCCTTTGCTATGCATATGTGTCCGTTCTTTTAATTTATAAATTAAAATGCCTTATTAATGCTGAGCTTGAATTTATTCACAAAATAAAATCTAAAAACATAATCTATAATGACATATACTGCCAGTAGCAGGTAGCTGAACTTTCTGTGAGATGTTCACACATTTATGGTGTGATTTTCCACCCTCGAAAAAAATAACCACAGTTATGTAACATAAGATTGTTTTCTCACCTCTATTGTAGGTGACGTAGAGGTAGGATGTATTAAGATGTTCAGTACAAAGTAACATATGAGTTTGCCTACCTGTGTAAAAAAAAAAAGAATCACTTTATTTAATACCGTATATACTCGTGTATAAGCCGAGTTTTTCAGCCCATTTTTGTTGCTGAAAAGTGCCCCCCTCGGCTTATACTCGAGTCAGCGTCTCGAGCTGGTCAGGTTTCTTCTTACTTACCTCGCCCCTGCTCTCTCCGGTGATGTGTTCGTAGTTTTGATCGATCACCGGCACACGGACAATATACTGCTAATACCGTGCAGACAATACATTTACAATTATACTAACATGAATGTATTAAATGATCTGTATGTAGCCCTGTACTATGGATCATTTAACCCATTCATGTTAGCAGAGGATCCTTGTAAATGTATTGTTGCAGGCACTCTATATGTACATGTCATATATACTACATATAGAATGCACTGAACAATAGATTTACAATTATCCTCTGCTAATATGAATGGGTTAAATGGTCCGTAGTACATGATATGTAGCCCTGTACCCCCTTTTCCACTTACAGAGCTAGGTTATTGTTTTTCTTTTAAATAAATATTCATGTAATTTTATTGGTATCTATCTTCATTTTGTACATTTACCAGTAGCTGCCTCATTTCCCACCCTCGGCTTATATTCGAGTCAATATTTTTTCCCAGTTTTTTGTGGTAAAATTAGGTACCTCGGCTTATATTCGGGACGGCTTATACTCGAGTATATACGGTAGCTAAAGATGAGAAAATCTGCCCAGGTTCGATCTATGGGGAGGGGGGTTCCAAACCTGTTTGAAATCCACATAACCCAAACATACAGTAGATGTAAGCCCCACTGAATTCTTGGTGGGAAGAGGGGGTGAATCTTAATACTAAATTCTAGCCATTTTCAAGACTAAAAGGCAGGATATTGTCAACACAAGACCTCGGGGAGCTGGAAACTGCAATTGAGGACATTTAACAAAGCAAAAAAAAAAAATTTCAATGGATGAAATACCACTACCTTCTAAAAATCCAAGTTGAATCCCCCAAGGAACCAAATGCAAAAATGGTTCCATTTTGATCTATAGTTCTGTTGTGTGTGAAAATTTTCTATTCTGTCTGTGCTGGCTATAGTTCCACCCCAGGCCAGAGCCCAATTACTGAGCTTTCCTATGGGGGAACTACAGCCAGCGCTGTAACCATCACCCCCCTCTTTTCCATGATGTGCCTTTCCTCCTTTCCTCTACTGTGGCAGAATTGTGTGTATAACTCTACTAAGGTGCGTACAGGCAACTGACACGCCTTGGTAAAGGCAGAGGACAAATGTATACAAAACTATACTGCTACAGCCAGTGCTGGCAGTGCTTTGGGGATGTAACTTGATTTTTACAATGCAGTGTTACTTCTTCTTTAAATTACATGCTTTGTTGCTGCCATTACTCTGTATAAGGTGTTATGGAACAGTAAGAGTTTCACGGAGAGTGTCACCGATACCATATTCTGGCGTCACATAATTTGGATGTTAAATTGATTTTTTAACTTTAACATGGTTTAAATATAGCAGCCACACTCCAATCTCGTTTATTTTAACTTGAAAAAAGGCTTTTTGGTTTTGGCTGCGAAACATGATTGTTTTGACGAGTGGTTTATCAAGTGGTTATCTGCAACTTCTGCTTATTCTCCTTTTTTGCTAATCCTGCCATAGCCCCTCCAGTCAGTAACATTATTTTATAACAGGATAACCGATTGCTGAAAGAAGTTGATCTTGGTCATGTGTAAGCATTCCTCTTGTCAGATATTGAGGATGAGGAAGATAGTGTCATGACCATAATTGGAGGGAGGGTACATCAAGCAGGTAGCAGTGGAAGGCAGGGAAGGTTTAGCAGCTGGAGCTCACTGCAAAATTGGGGGGGGGATTGGAGGGAATGGTGGCAGACCATCCATGGGTGCCACTCATTGGAAGAGGAATGTTCTGAAGGAGAGGCAGTAAGGGAAGATTTTATCCAAGGGCATGGGCAGCTTGCAGGGAACTGGAGGAAATAGCTGTAATAATCGATCTGGCTGCACTGTCCCACAGGTACAGGCCAATACTGTACCTGTGGCCCATATTCGCTGTTGACAGCACAGTTGAGGTCAACAGCCTACACGTCCAGAGTATCAGCTATGGTAAAATTACCAGCCATTTGGTAACCAAAATGCATGAGAACACCCCACTGAGACAAGCCGGCAGCAGAGGGGGGTGCACCGATCTGCACCTCATACAAGCAATCCGGTGGCTCTATAGCCGCCGGATCACTTGTATGCAAACAGGCATCATTTTAAATTTTGGTAGTCTCCTGCTCGCACACAGGCTAATGGGACGTCTTTTGACGGCTATCACACCCAAGAAGCTCCCAGGCCGTTTGGCTGGCCGGAAAGGCGGTTAATTATTATAGTCAGGGCACCAGAGACATACTGCAGCTGCAGGGGAGGCATAGCTGCCTATTATTTCACAATGCTAGGGGAAGGGCAGGCAGCAGCAAGTGGAGAAGGGTAATCCTACGACAATTGTGAAGGGCAGGCAGCAGCAAAAATTAAGTGTAGAATCCTACAGTCCTAGGCTCCCCACCTATCCCCAAATCAGAATATTAAAAAAAATCCCACAGGAAAACATGAAAGGAGAGGTAGAGGTGCTGCCACATGCATGGAGGCAGTAGTTGCCGAACATTGCTAATGTGACCTCTTCCTCATTTTCTCCCTCATTTTCCCTTAACTCCTCTACCCATTCCTCCATCACCTCCTTCACCCTCCTCCCCTTTTTCAACCCCCTTCTCTCTCTACTCCTCTATCCTTCCTTCACCTCTTCCTCCTCCACCTCCTTCTTCCTCTACTCCTCCTTTTCTTCCTCCTTCACCTCTTCAGCCACTTCCCTCCTCTATGTGAAAGTGGCTTTGGGGAGCTTAGGTTATATGGGGAGAATAGTGCCTACCAAATCATACATGGTAAAGAACTGGTGCCTGCTATCTAAATGTTTTGCGCAATTTACTATTGTTAAAAAAATTATTTACAAATTATTCATTTTTTTTATTTTTTCTTATAAGGCTGCCCCTACCTTGGTCAAGCAAACACGAGAATAGATGGCAAGGCTGTAACTGAAATGCTTACCATGTGATTCCAATATAAAAGGTATTTGTTTGGACACTTTGTATTAAGGAGTGCCAATACTTACCCCCTGTCTCCCACAGTCTCCTGCCTGTAAATCACCCTGTCACATTTCTCAGGCATATTCCACTGTTGTCAATATTTAAAAAGAAAAGCCTTTGGAAATATAATGCACCCTGCAAAAATTAAGAGATACACCCTGTGAAAAAACACATGCAGTATGTTATCACTGTAGTACATGTGGATGGCAATTGCCTGTAAAGAGGTTGAGTCGGCAGCATAGAGATGTAACAAAGAATGAAATAAAGTTTTTTTTTAAACCCTTAAACCCGCCCCCCTCCTCCCCCCAATCCTCTGAAATGCACAGCATTTTGCTACCCACATAGCATTCTGTAAGGGTTTACATCTACTTTACCAGACCTGCCAGTGTCTACAAGCCCTAAACTAGTCTCTGCCTATGCCTATGCCAGCGGCTTTCCCTATCACTGCTAAAGCAAATTGTCAATATGACTGATAATCTTTCCATTTTATAGTAAGGGAGCTAGCTCATACGAAAAAAAATTCCTTTTTTGGACTTTCTAAGTCATCAGACCTAAGTTCAAAGGCCAGGCAGTGCATTATGTTTACTATAGTAAATACTCACATTATTTTGCTGGGTCAGTGAACCTTGAACACACAGGATTTGCCCAAACCCATGGTAGTGCTGAACCTGAACCTCATTCCTATTAATAACATGCCCAGTGGTGTGCAGCAACCCATAGCGTCCAATACAACATCAGCTTTGTTGCTTTATCTAATTTTCAGTGGAAGATCAGAGCTTTTTTGAGGCTATGCTGTCAGTGGAAATACATGTCCCTTGGCTTCCTACAATTATCTTTATTAATTATATTATATTTATCCTTCCTATGCAAGCTCTCTATGCACCACTTTTATACCATCCCTAATTATCAAAGCCTGTCAAGTCACATGTTTTGTTTTTTTTCTGAGAGTGACCCACAATTTCATTTTGTCTTTTAGAATGCCTGATCATCTCCAGGGGATTTATGGCCCTGCATTGTATATATCCAGGACAAAGTCTGCAGACTTTGCCTTATAAGAGTATCATCTTTAAAAAATGATCATTTATCTCAAATTCGAACTGTGGTATATGAGTGCTGCAGCACTTAATTATACGTCCATTTGCACTTACAGTTTTTTCTTAGTTGCAAAGTCCAAAAATACCTGTTAAGCCTGCCAGTGGAGTCCACCGAATGCAGCTCCTGTGTTGAAATGGCAACAATACTGCACTGCTGGATTCAGAGCAGAGTTGCCACTCACATGTAGCCTGTGCCTGTTTTTACTACAGTGGGATAAGAGGGTGTTAAAGGAGTCATGGCTATCAGCATAGTCAATTTTTGACCACCGCTCCTTTTTTTCTGAAATATAGCAAAGCTTAGAAGGAAAGGTGTAACACTACAATCCATAAGCCATGAAGTTATACCTAGTTGTTGACACGCCCACATTTAGCCACAAACCCTTCATGTTATATCTTATTTGGAAATGTTGGCAACCATGCACATGGAACTGATACATATTTGATAATGACATATTTTTCCATACACAGCTAAGCAGAGAAACATCTTCAACCACTTATTCATGGACTTATACTGAGCACATTTTAGGAACAGGCACAACAGGGAATATGACAGCCTCAGTGTATGCCTGTGCAACCCTGTATGAAGCGGTTAGTTTGTTAAACCTTTATGCCAGTACAACAACTGTACCAATGTAAGCAATGCAGTGAATAAAATACTAAAATTGGAAATTAAGTGTTGAATGAGTAGGTGGGTGCTTCTGGCTCCCTAGAAAGGGTGCTGTTTCATGGTGAATAGTGGAGTAGAAAAAAATCATACTACTTATGCACTGAGCATACAACCTACATGCACAGAAGGGTCCCAAAGGCCCTTGACCAGGGAACCAGAAGAGAAATTCAATACTTATGCACTGAGCATACAACCTACATGCACAGAAGGGTCCCAAAGGCCCTTGACCAGGGAACCAGAAGAGAAATTCAATACTTATGCACTGAGCATACAACCTACATGCACAGAAGGGTCCCAAAGGCCCTTGACCAGGGAACCAGAAGAGAAATTCAATACGTATGCACTGAGCATACAACCTACATGCACAGAAGGGTCCCAAAGGCCCTTGACCAGGGAACCAGAAGAGAAATTCAATACGTATGCACTGAGCATACAACCTACATGCACAGAAGGGTCCCAAAGGCCCTTGACCAGGAAACTAGAAGAGAAATTCACAGTGCCAAACTCTGGATGAATGGTGAACCTGCACCCAATGTATCTTTTGCTATGTATTCTCCAAGATGGAGGCTCTCACAGATCAGAGTTAGGACCACACTACACAGAGGGGCCTTGACAAGGCAGTGTGGCTTCCATATTTTTTGCAAAAGTTGTGCAACTAAAACCTCTGTTTTTAACATGAGTTGTGAAACAGTGTAGGCTTTTTTTGCAGGCTTGCTGGTAGGTGTGCAGGGAAAGTGTGTGTTGTGTTGTGTAAAGCCCTTCCATGTGCACCTTACTTGAAAGCTAGCTATGAGTTGATGAGTTTGGCTGCCATTTGCTCCACATGATACTAAATGCTGCCAGCCCTGAGGAAGGGACATCTACGGGTCACCAATATGGTATCGCTAAAGGAACTTTACCCATCCTTGGATTAACTTTAGCACTTTAACAGTGTTTTATAATTATAAATGCAATATATTTTTAGAGAATAATCAGACTAAAGCACAAATCTTTTAATCCTTCTTCATTGCAACTCTTCCTGTGACTTCCTATTAAAAGGTGGCCTTTTAGTAACTTTACAAGTCTGCATGAATAAATTCCTTATATCTAAAATATACAGCAATATGAGAATTTAAAAAGAAAAGTTTTACCTTTTTTCATTTCTAGCTCTTGTGTTTCAGTCAATTGACCCAAACTGAGATGAGGTCATCAGTCTTCTGCAGGCAGGTGGAAGCATTTTTCCGGTCTATGCTCACTCAGTGATCAGACTGTAGCATAGTTTCTTTGTAGCATGTCACAAAGTTAGAGGCTGCAACAGGGGACCTGGGGAAAGATATGTGTCAGACCTTTGTGAACATAGCTAAACACTGCACAGGCATCAGGATTTATATGACCCTGTCATCTATGACCTAGCTTCTCAGTCAAGCAGATATATAATGGCCCTGAATAATGGCTGAACAAAGATGGCACCGTCCTTCTGGAGAGAACGCAGGTAGATGAATTGGCAGGGGAGTACTGTGAGTTCGGTTAGAGGTAATACATATCTCTAATTGTTAGACTGCACAATATGTAGCATGCTTGCACTTAACATGAAAAAAATCCAGTATATCTGAAGCTAGGTACATGTTAAATAGTTATCACAACTTTAATGCAGTAACCTATTTTTTTAATCAATAGACTGATTTTCAATATCCTTATCAGGACTTTGAAGGTTACCTGCGAGTTTGTAGGTTGATAGGATGTCTGCACAGGTTTGGGAAACACTAATTGAAAGGGAACCTGTCATGAGTGGGCATATAAGAGGATCAGAATATTCTGACTGTAATGACTTCAACTCTGCAGACTTGCTTATAAAAAATGAATGCTGACCTTATTTAGCTTTACTTACTTTGAATCTGACTTCTCAGCTTAAAGAGAACCAGTCATGACTGGTCTTATACAAGAATCGTGAATATTCAGTATGAAAGTGAACCTGTGATTCTGTATTTTCCAAAATTGGGATTTATCATCAATTAGACACTGCTGTAAGCTGGAGTGCCCCTACTTTTTCTGTATTTGCTATGTAGTTAGGCTCTAACCAACCTGAGCCTTCTTTACTTTTTGATTGTTTTACCATCTGCCTGTAGCAGCCTCGCCTGCTTCAAAGTTGGAGAAGAACCAACAGAGAGTCAAGATGGAATATTTGTCTAGTGCTCACCCTAGTGATTTGCCTCCATAGACTAGGACATTTGCTCAAGCCCAAAAAATGGCCACATTGCCCTTTGTGAAGGAGTCACTCACCTCCTATGTTCTCCCTGTTTGTAGGAATCCTAAAAAGATAACCAAACTATTGTGACTGCAGCAGATAGTCAATAAGAATCTTGCACAAGAATATGGACTGCAATATCCTTATGTCCCTGAGAAACTCACGGAAGAGATGGAACGTTTCAAACATGAGTGATTCAAACATGAGTGATGTGCTAATACCATTTGGAAATACTGGAGAGTGCCAAAGCCTTATTGGTCAACGGGCATGTTCTCTGTGTGGTACAGGTAATTCAGCTGCTTGATGACCTGGTGCATCTTGATGGATTGGGTTGCTATTTTCAGGTGTGGTCACAGCCATTCTGAGTTCAGCATTTCTATGCTAGGTAGAAAAGAGGAGCCGGTCAAGTGACCAGACCCAAAGTATTCCTGGTGAGACTTTTTTCTGCTGGAGAGGAATTTATCTTCTGATAGAGTAACTTTCTTCTGTGGACTGTTTGCTACAAAGAGAGAAGACTGCTTGGATCTTGTTCCTGTGCCAGCATTTGTATACATACATATACAGTAAATAATAGTTTGTAGTACACATTTAATTTAAAGTGAGGTAATTTCTTTGAGGGATTTCTAAAAATAGGGATTGCTTTTTTATTTCAATCTTTAATCCCCATTGTTACTTGAAGTTTCCACACCTCCTTACCTGAAGGTGTAAAATCTCCCAGAAAGCTCTCCACTGCTTTGCTCATTACTGAACTTCCTGCCCTTCACTAAATGATATGTGCACCTCAGCAATTTAGGTCTCTCCTAGAGAGCCATTGTTCTATGTTTTAGCTGATGTATTCAAGCTCTTAATGTGGCTCCATTATTGACCACCTAAGAGTTTGCACCTCTGACTTAGTTTAAAGTAACCCAACAATTGGCTAATAATATTATTATTGCCAGCAATATTTTGCTATGGTAACTAGCACCATGAATGAGCTTCTACTGTATCTGGCAAACATTCTCTTCCCAAAAACAGTATAATGTATGAGTAAAGTGCTTTTCTCGTGAGACAGACTTTAGAGGATAAGGTTGCAGATGCTGTTTTCTCTATGCAGTATGGGAAAACACCAGGGTTTGTAGTCTTCTTATTAAGCTGTATCATTATATTCTTTATATCCCTTTAAGAAAAGTATCGGTAATTGGTATCGGTGAGTACTTGAAAAAAAAGTATCGGTACTCGTACTCGATCTTTAAAAAGTAGTATCGGTGCATCCCTAGTTTGTACACTCTATAACTTTCACACAGACTAAATAACATACACTTATGGGGGAGTGTTGACCTAAATTTGTGAAGTTAGATTATGTATTTGATATGTTTTAAACCAGAAAGTAAGGAAAATACATTTTTAATCGTTTTTTGATAAAATAAAAAACAGTAGTTATTAAATACCAGGGGGAAAAAATCTCTGTCTCCAAAAAAATATAACATTAATTTGGGAACATTATTGCATGACCAAGTAATTGTCAGTCAAGTATCAGTATCACAGCACTGTAAATTGAAAAATGGCCGGGACAGGAAGGGGGTATAACATGCTAGTCCTGAAGCAGTTAATGTGGGGTTATGTTGCTAGCCAAAATACGAGCCTCTTGTTTTAACATATTTTAGGATAGTAACCCTTTTCTGGGAGTGTAAAATCACCTTTTGTTTTCAAAGAGATCTTAAGGTTTCATAATTCCTAACTCAGGATTATAGTAGCTGAATAATGAAAATTTCATTAAATGATTGGTGTAGAGAAATAATTAAAATAAGAATAAGTTGAGCCTTGAAGTAGGACTGAAGCCAAAATCTTTTTTAGTTATGGATAGGGTAAGGGAGGGATATAACCCGTCACCTTTTTTT
Organism: Nanorana parkeri; assembly: GCF_000935625.1. Classification (NCBI taxonomy): domain Eukaryota; kingdom Metazoa; phylum Chordata; class Amphibia; order Anura; family Dicroglossidae; genus Nanorana; species Nanorana parkeri. Next base: position 200,387 of record NW_017307024.1, on the reverse strand, counting down.
TTTTAGCTATCTGTGTCCCATTTGGGAAATTCTCCCTTCATTTCTGGTCTAATAGCCACAACAGGAAGTGAGAGGAAACCCATCCAAAGTGAGGTTGGTCACTCCGATGGTCAGCAAAACTTGTCCCTGAATATATCACAGTAGTAAGTTAAACAGGGTTTTCAGAGACGGCAAAAACCACAATGTGATATTCACAATAATTAAAAGATATATTTTTTATTAAAACATGTTAAAATTCTCATTAAAAAACAACAACATATTAATTGCAATCATATAAGACCATCAATATACCAGACTCAATATTGCATTCCTCATAGACCACCTACATATAGAGATTCAATAGAAAAGTCCCATGATTTCACAAGGGTCCCAACAGAATGACTGTAATCAATTATTCTCTGTGCTAGTCCAACCTTCAACACGTTTCACATTTCTGCTTCTTCAGGAAGGTAAGGAACTCTATGGTTTTAGAATCCATCCATATGACAAATATAGCATACATCAGGACTCAAAAATCCACTGTTTAACAATAATCGCTTACTTGCTAGCACATGATAACGAACATGAAATAAAGGTCATCAATATGTCCAGGTTGTCCCCGGGGATAGCCGCCAACCGAATCGGAGCACTCAGGCACAAGTGGGGAAGAAGGGAACCCAATCTACTGTATATAAAGAGCCTGTACAGTATATAAACTCCTATCAACCATATTCAGAAACATATAGTGTGAAAGTGGCTAAAAGTCACCATGATCCCATCCTATCTGATAGGAAGTCACAGTATGAGTCCAATCAGCTAATGCACACCTGTCTCTGCCTCAACCGCCAACAGTGGTTAACACTGCAATATGCAATATAAATCAATAAGCGAGGAAATAGTAATCTGACAGATATAGTGCCTCTATATTCCCAATTCACTCAACAGACTGACCTGACGACTGAACGTCCGTGTCCCCATAATTCCCCAGCCTCCCCTAGAACTTGTGTCTTCATTGGAAGATTTCCCAACTATTCCTGTTCTGGTAACAAAATTTTGGATTTTCTTTCATTTTCAGAAAAAAACAGGGCAAATAGAAAAAGGTGAATCTCCATAATGGGAACACAAACAGCAATAAAGATCCAACAGGTATTCAAATCCCTCTCCACTATTTAAAACTAAATAAAATGTTTTGGCTTCTGTTGCACTTTAAAAGGCCCAGGAGGGAGGTGGCTGTTTTAAGATTTGTAAAAAATAATGTGATAATAAAAAGTAATTGCTTAGAAGGTAGAGCTCTTGCAAACTGCTAAATAAAAAGAACTTTAAATTATCATCGCAAACCCATATAATGTATAACATACAGTAGATAGATATATGGATATATACCACAAGATGGTGCTAAGAGCACATAATAGAAAATAGTGATAAGCCACTTTTTAGCTTATAGTACACTTATCAATAGAGATACACTGGGCTGCCATCTGCATTTTGTTCTGGTTCAGTGACTCAAAGTATTGAAGCCAGAGGGTCAGCATGACAGCCGTACAATTGTCAGAATGGGAAATTAGGAATTGCAGCCTTCATGTTTCTCTCCTAGAAGGTTTCCTTTGAATCAAACTTTTAGTCCATTTTAATGTTTAAAAATTAACGTCCTACCTAACAGAAGACATTACAAAATCAATACTATACAATGTATTAGCTAGAAAGCCTCCTCTATGCCCCTCTATGATTTAGCTTCAGTTTGTTAGTTATACTTAAAGTGACATTAAAGGATATTTTTTCCCCTCCCCCCAATGTTAGTGTAAGGACTTACCTTAAATGATTCCTCTTAATCCAGTCTTCTTCTTCCTTACTGTCCTTTTCAGATGTCCCTCCAGCGCTGGTGCGGGTCTCCAATCCATCACCGACTCCTCTGTCCTCCTCTCCTCTGATGTCCCACAGTGTCTATGTGGGAGCACGCTGCTTCATAGACTTACCTTGTGTCTCTCCTCGTCTCCCTGGGCCGAACATTTGAAGTGTGCATGCGCCCGCCCCAAGATCCTTTGCAGCCGCCCAAAACTCTTCAGATGTTCGGACGGGAGCACGTGGCGAAGAGACAGGTAAGTTTAAACCTGTTTCAAAAGGTTTTTTTTAACGTTTTGCATACATCTACTGCTTGCTGGCAGTTTAATAACCCTTTAACTTTCCCTGACCTGCAATGTTATTGTTACTGTCCAACGACAGTTGGAAAATCCATGCCAGACCTCTATCAGGGATAGGGGTCTGGTATAGATTTTGGAGGGAACCACACATCATTGTTTATATGTACAGTTTTTATATTTTAGATTGGGGTGCCTCAAGATTTTGCAGTTTTAAAAGGGTCTGTGACTGAAAAAAAGGTTGAGAAATGCTAAACTACAGTATATTTCTAAATAATAAGATTCTTGACTGCATGAAAAAGGTGATAATATTATCTTAGTTTAGGTGGCCATGCTGGACTCTCCTTAGGGCTTGTTCACACCAATTGCGTTGCATTCCAGAGCGGGAGCTTCTGAAACGCACCGCAATCGCTCACAAAACTTCCCCCTTCATTTTGGGGTGGGAGGGGGAGTGGTGGTGATGAATTGAACTCAATGGCACCGCAGCCATGCCCCAGCCCGCCGTGCGATCGGACGCGTGGCAAAACATTGCCTGCGTTCTGTTCCACTGCAAAGGCAAAAAATGCTGCATGCTCTATATTTTGTGTAGGTGTGTTTTGCTCCATATCCTAATATCTCTGACATATGCATCGTCTCTCTATTAAACAATCAGTTTTCATCTCCCCATCTCTTCTTTTGCTTTCTTCCTTTTTAGTGTATTAGTTACTAGACACGTGCACCAGCAAAAAAATCGTTTAGTTTCCTTTTCGAATTTTGCATATTTCGTTTTTCGGATTCGGGTCCGCAATTGAACTCGTTGCGGGATTCGGATGAAATTCGTTAGCAGTAGTCATTTGTCGGATTCGGGTCCGCAATTGATTCGGATTCGGATGAAATTCGTTAGCGGTAGTCAGGTCGGAATTTAGTTTATTGGACGAAATTTCGTTAGCAGCAAAGTGACATTAGAAAAAAAGTCTGCAGAAGATGGAAAAAAAAAAAAAGCGTGAGGCCCTTTAGGTCTGGTAGG
>NW_017307024.1:184709-197126 GCF_000935625.1 Nanorana parkeri | reverse complement strand
GTCGCCCCCCCCCCTTTCCTGCCCTGCCGGGCCAGTGCTCGGGTCAAGGGTCTGGAAGGACTGTTAGGGGGGACACCACGTTTTTTTTCCCCATTTTTTGGGGCTGGAGTTCCCCCTTCAAATTCCTACCAGACCTAAAGGGTCCGGTAGGGATTTTAAGGGGAACCCCACGCATTTTTTTTTGTTTTAACTTGGGGGAGGGTCCCTCCTAACATTCCTACCAGACCTGAAGGGCCTGGTATGAATTGGGGGGAACCTCACGCTTTTTTTTTTTGTCATTTTTCATCTTCTGCAGACTGTAAAAAAAAACAAAAACATTTTTTTTTACTAATGTCACTTTGCTGCTAACGAAATTTTGTCCAATAAACAAAATTTTGACCGGACTACCGCTAACGAATATTGGGAATTCGGATTCATTTGCATTCGTTTTAGCTGTAATTCGGAAGCATCCGAATCTCCGAATTTCCAAAAATTTGTCAGAATTTCGATTCGGAACGAAACGAATTGCACATGTCTGTTACCTCTCTTACCCTTTTTCTGTAATCTACAACAGTTACTGTTGGTTTTGGCGACCATTGTCTTCAATACAAAAAATGGTGGGAAATCCAACATTTTTGAGTTGTCACATTAACAGGGGATGAGAGGAAATCTTTAATTGGGTAAACCTGTTTTGGTGACTGAAACTGCTGCTGTCACCGTGCACAGAGATTTTCTCACTTTCAGGAGAACAATATAAGTGCCAGCAAACTGAGAGATATCATAACTGTGACAACTGTCTAAGAGGGGTTATCCCCTATTTTGGAGACACATCGCTTTCCCTTACTGCATCTCTGGGTAAGGAAGTAAGATTAAATCTCCTTGATGGGAGAGTAAAAAATAAATCTGAAACGGAAAAGGATCTCAACCATTTAATTTACTATCCAAAACTATATTAAAAAAAGTTTTGGCTTTACATATACTTTAATAATGTCTTGTGGAACAGAGCCAAGTTATTTTTATTATATTAATGATCATTTCTTTGAACACCAAGCCTACATGTTATGTCTACTAAAGTGATATTAAAGTCAAAATTATTTTAGATGCTGATTGAATCACTTGCTATGGATGCTGCTCCTTGGTGTTTAAAGGTTTAACCTTCCTGCAGAATCAGCTGGTCCCCTGAGCACTAGTCCTGATATCCTGTTTTAGGGTGGCTGCTTTGCCTTGCAGAGTCCTATGGAGCCACCCTTGTGTGTGCTAGTAAGCTGTGTGTGTCTCCACAAACACACAGGTACAGCAGGGGAAGGCAACCCCCCCCCCCCCCCTTCACCCCTTCCTGCTCCTCCTTTATCCTTCCTCCCTTCTCCAAGCTAGATGAACAGCTGCTGTAGACTGTGCTCTGTCCCATGTGATCTTGTACCAGACAGAATGTTCAGCGAAGCCAAACAGAGAGTTGGAGTCAGCTGTTCAGAAACATGATGTAAAAAAAAAATTGCTGGCCAATGCATGTTTGTTTGTTTTATCTGGATTCATTATTGAAAAAAAGTTGGAGAGTTTAATACGACTTCTTGACTTTAAATCTGAGTCGTGGCAGTTGTACAGCTTCAGTTATAAACATCACATACAGAAAAGATTTGCCATCCAAAGAAATGCCATCCAATTAAATTCATTAGGTGAAAAACGGCATAGCAAAATAGTTATTCGGTTATACGAAGAGTAGTGCAGAGTGGCAGAGAAAAGATTAAAGGACAGAAGAGATCTGGTGTTGTATCAGGCTGAAAACATTGAGAGGGTCAAGGCAAGATCAAATTGAAAACAATACCAAGAGTAACACAAAGAAAAAACACAATAATCTACTTTCCATACATTTTTTATTCAATTTAGTGCAGATAATAAAATATTGGGAGTTATTTAAAAAACTGTTTGCCCATCTTAAGTGCAGATGATGATGTTCACAAGATCCTTCCGGAAGGCTGCCAATTTGTGAGTAGAAAACCTTGTTCATTATACAGCATGGTGTCTCCTAGCTTACATGAATCTTATAAATGGATACTACCACTTGGCTTCCCTCACAATGATCCGTCCCCTGCAATTCCACTAGATGTCATGATTGTGGCCCTCACCAAACATGTTCACATCTTAAATCCTCAGTAACAGGTTAAAACATACATTGAAACATTTTATAAATTGCGATACAAAATATTTTACTTATTTAGTTACATGTATCATCTAACTTCAGAAAGATAAGAGATTATATTGCAGATTCTAATAAGGCCCCTTTCAGTCCGATCAGGAGGAAATCCATGCATGGATCCCCTGCTGATCGGAACGGATGTCACCATTGTGACATCCATGTCTGTCTAGTTTGTTTCCTCATCTTGCAATCCAATCACTATCCAAATCCTGCCGCCTTCACCAAAATATTAACAGTCACTTATAAAGCCATCCACAACTCTGCCCCCGAATATATCTCAAACCTTGTCTCAAAATATCACCCTAACCGTCCACTCTGCTCATCCTAAGACCTCCTGCTTTCCAGCTGCCTTGTCAACTCCTCCCATACTCGCCTCCAGGACTTCTCTAGAGTCTTTCCCATCCTCTGGAACTCTTTACCCTAGCCTGTCCGGATATCTCCCACCTTGACTGCCTTTAGGCGATCCCTAACGACTCATCTCTTCAGGGAAGCCTATCCCACCTCAACCTAACAACTGAACCATCTCATTCTCATACAATTCATCCCCACACAGCTACCTCCTCATGTATCACTTCCCCCTCCCTAATAGATTGTAAGCCCCCAGGGGCAGGACCCTCCTTTCCATCTTGTCTTGAATTGTAATGTCTTCCTTATATTGTAAAGTGTTGTGCAAACTGTTTGCGCTATATAAATCCTGTATAATAATAAATTACCGGACCCATGTTGGTCTATGGGAAAATCGGATGTAAACAGACTTGTGTCCATTTACGTCAGATTATCCCCAATCTGGCACAACCAGGTCCGGCGAAATGGAACTCTGATTCCTTTGTTTTTCTGGACCTGGCCAAAAGCCAGGGATAACCAGATGTAAACAGACACCCATCCGTTTAGATCCAGCTGCCCATAGGCTAACATTGGGCTTCCGATCAGGTCCGCCTGAAAAACTGTGAAAGTGGCCTTACTCTTTACTGGTAGCCAGTCAAATGTGAAACATCTTTTACAAAAAAAAAATGGAGGTGATATTAAAGTTTGGGTCAGCAAAGTGGCAAAAGCTGGATGTGTCGCTATACGCGTGGGGTTAAACCACTAGCGACCTTGGTGGTGGTTATGATGCCTAGGGTTGCATAGAATCCCAATATTTGAAATCTTGTAACACAAGAACCAACAGCAGAGCAAGTGATAGCTCTACAGAAGTATTAAATCAAAATAGCAAAACAATATTAAATGACCTACACCCTCCCTCTAAAGTTAAAATAGAAACCTGGGCTTACTCCATATGAAGAAAAAATATATAGTAAATTCATATCTGGGGGTAAGGGGTGAAAAACAATCTCAAGCAAGATAACAGCCAAGGGGCATATGAAGAGCTACCAAAGCTTTTAGATCGTTAGCTCTCACAAGCAGGGACCTCCTAACCCTATTGTCATGAATTTTATTGTAGCTGCCTCTCTTTGTTTTGTACAATGCTAAGTAAACCGTTGGCGCTATATAATTCCTGTATAATATAAAATTAATAATAAAAGTACTTTGTACATCACACATTGCCATGCATAAAAGGCCTGATACTCACGCCTGGAGCAACAGCAACTTCCAAGGCCATCAACTGCGGCTGGCATGACATCAATCCTGGCTACAGTTTCACCTGTATTGTGAAGGTCCTCCCCCCTACTGCCATCATACTTACATATCAAACACCTGGAGCTGTTGCATCACCTATATTCCCAACAATCGTCTCTTTCAAGTTCACCCATAAAGCCCTAGCTTCATCCTAAAGTTTGGTGGCCATGGGTTTCCCTCTCACCTGTGCTCCTCGCCATGAACCTCTTCCCCATACAATGGTGAAAGATTACAGACCTGGAGCTGTTGCTTCATTAACCTGTTCATCCTCTCCCCCTACTGTCTGTATGGCACTACTTACACCTGACCCATGACCCTTACCTGTCCATCTCTTCCCTTTTCACTCCCTCCGTCACAGCCCTGTCAACTCACCTGTAGGCCTTACCCTTCCACACAGCAGTACACTTATGACCCTTTCCCGACTGTCATGCCAACAATCCACCACCCTACAACTGCTGCTTCACCAATTTGCCTGTCTTCTACCACCTCCACCCACTGACCTATCAATTCACTTGTGCAGCACTGACATAATCACTCATATGGACCTTCCTCATGTCTTATTGCGAACCACAAAAAGTGGTAACATTCCGTATTGCATAACTGGATACTGTACGGTCTCTGTTGCTGGTTTTATGAAAGTCCCGTGTGAAGAAACCTTCTAAGAAAATGTTACATTTCTGGGATAATGCATACAATTCAAGCCAGGTTTACACCTTTACCATCACAACTCCAGTTAAATAGTATAACTTGTCCATAATCTAATTTCCCTTTACTTTATGGCCTTGGGCATCTGAGCAAAGGAGGTTGGGGAACTTGCTGCCCACCAAATCAGCCATAATTTTTCATATGCTGGCCCTGGTGCATTTATATAGGAAGACTGCAAACTGAATGGGATACACTGGACCTTCTTCTGACCCTATAAGCATATCTTGGAGAAAAGGTGCACACTGGATTACTGCACAGATCTGCATGTAATACACACAGTTCACCAAGATTCAAGAACACACAACTCTTGTATTTGCTCATCCCGGAGATGCAGGTATGTTTTATAGCGCTCACAACTTACGCACTTCTTTACATAGTGCACATTCACATCAGTCCCTGCCCTCAAGGAGCTTACAATCTAAGGTCCCTATTTCACATGCATACATACAAGGCCAGTTTAGACAGGAGCCAATTAAGCTATCAGCATGTCTAATTATGTATTTATACATTTTAAAGAACTATGAGTGATTTTCATTCAACCTCAGAGTTCGAGCTGACATGCGACAATGAAACTGTCACATGTCGGCTTAATAGATCAGGAAGTGAGCGAACGCATACCGTCGCTCTCACTTCTTGATCATGTCCCTGCAGAGAGCTGATTTGGAAACATTCTCCCATTCAGCTCACTTTCCGGTCCAGCTATTTTGGCCTAGATTGTTTACTTCTCCTGCCTGTTTCAAACTCGTCATCCTTTTGTGACTAAGCCGGTAAAAATCATTCAGTTCAGGTTTACATGTACTCAAAACATTAATACATAATTACTGAATTGCTTTCCCTTTGTTATTGCATACTAAAGGTTATTTAATCATTATGGGCATTCTAATACTACTATGTCTGTAAGAATTATGCACAGTCATTGACGTCTGGGCTGCTCTCTGCTGCCAGCATTGCCTGGAATAATTTTACAGCCATTTTGGCCGCGAAAAATCTTGCTCGAGCATCTCTGTAGCATGTGATGATGTCACGCCACAGCCAGGCTGCTCTCTGCACTCCCTCAGCCCTCGCAGCGCGTCTCACCTCCAGTGACTCAGCGACCGCATCCATGCGCTCGGCACTCTCCTATCCAGCCTGCGCGCTCCTCCCGGCATCCTTTGCATTACGTCCGAGCCAGAGATTTGCTAGTCATTCCCGGACCGGAAGCGGAAACCGAGCTCGTAAGGCACCGGGTGGTCAGGATGAAGGAGGCTACGGCTAAACGACGAGAACCGGAGGACGTGGAGATGAAAGAGGAGGAGCCGGCTGCCGGCGGCGGCAGCAGCAGCACCGCCGAGGGAGGGAAGAAGGAGCTGGACAGTGTCACCCTGGAAGGTATCAATCCTTTCTTGTCTCTGTTATTGTTTGTCATCTTCCAGGTTGGCCCCTTCTAGTATATGTCATTGTGTAAGCCTGTGGGGGAACTGCAGGTACCAGACATCACTACCAGGGCATGCTGTGACTTGTAGTTCCCCATATTAGCACATAGGGGATTCATTTGCAGCAGAGCAGGCAACATTGCTGCTTTCCTGGTGAATGGGGCCTACCAGGTTCTCCCAAATAAAAGAGCGCTTGCAAATCATGAACTGTGTGCGAGGTCTGTGAATCTCTGCAACACATCCAGATTTACTATTCACCTGGAAATCTCCTGCAAAGCTCAATCTGGGTTTTCTTGTGCTTTAGGCACATGAGGCTCAATTTAACCACTTCCAGCGGGTTCACGTAAATCCGCTGGAAGTGGTTATACCAACAACACAGTGGCTGCTGCAGCTGTGTTCTTGGTGCCGTTTTAGACCCCGTTCACATGTAGCGACATACCTTTGCAGCGGCTGGGATAGCGTGACTTTCGGGGCGACGGTAGCGCGACCTTCTCCGTCGGGCTCCATAGAAAAAAGCAAATACCGCTGAAAAAAGGGTCCGGTAGAAGCGACTTGCGACCGCGACGAGCGACATGGAGTTAAGACAGCTCCATTGAATAGCATTGGCCGGCGACTTCTCGCAATATCGCACGGCAAAAATGCGCGATATCGCGCTACACGTCGCTACATGTGAACGGGGCCTTAAACAGCCGGCGATTGCTGTTTAAATCCAAGCGATCCGGCGTCTCTATACAGGCGCCAGATCGCTTGTACAGTCCAGCGCCGTGTCCCCCTCCGCCTGTGCCGCTGTCGGCTTCCCGGGTTCCACTGTCCCCCGTGGTGGGATTCCCCTGCTGGATTAGAGGAGAGATCAGCAGTTTCCAGCTACTGATCTCTCCTGCGATCACTGGACCGAGAAGTGATGTGTATTACATCACTTCCGGTGTCACTGGGCACAGAGCCAGAAGAAGAAGCTGGTGAAGCAGATCTCTGCTTCATCAGCTTCTTTGGGGTCCCTAGGTGACATTAGGGGTCTGAAAGAGGACCTGTCACATTATTTTTGCTATTACATAGGGGGCTTGTTAGCCCCCTATGCGATGGCAATGGAGCTGAGTGTAAAAAAAAAATGGTAAAAATTTAAAGTAACATTAAAAAAAAATGCAGAAAAAAAATTAAGCCCCCCACGTGCACGTACTTACTACGCAAACACGCGTCGGATGCGCCTACGTACACAAACAAATTGTGCCACATGTCGGAGTGAGCGCAATAATTCTAGGCCAGTCAATCACTGTTGGCACTTAACTGATGAGCCGTAAAAGCGTTTAAAGCATCACCTATGGGAAATTTGGGTTATTGTCGTTTTTTGCGGTGTCACGGACGCACACAATTTTAAGGCTTGACATGTTTGGGAATCTATTTACCTGACGTGACCCCATCTTTTATATTTTACCCCAACAAATGGGTATCATATTCTGTTTCTGTGCACTAAATTTCATTTTAGTGCATTTTATCCTAAAAATACAGGTATGATAAACATTTGCGCAAATACCGTGCAACATAAAAATTGCAACTAGTATTTTTTTCTATTCTAAAGGGCCTCTTCCTTCAGAAAATATATAATTGTTTGGGGGTCTGAAGCTGTTTTCTAGCCAAAAAATCTTATTTTATTGTGTGTGTGTGTGTGTGCAAATGTAAGAAATTACTCTGGGCACCAAGTGGTTAAAATGCTAAAACATCAAGTGTTTCATTCACACTATTTTTAAAGCCTATGGTCCATGGCTTCTGTGGTGTGGAGCCAGCAGTGTCCCCTGGAGTGTTCTCTGCATAACATTGCAGAGAACAGCCTGTGATTGGTGGAGGGGCCAGTTACATGACAGGTCATGTGACCAGACTCTCCTCTTCCTTTTTTTTTTCATCTCTGCTTTCATTGAATGCAATTGGGTTTGATTTGCTTGGAGTCCTAAAGCAAGCAAAGTGTTAAACACAGTTGTATATCACACCACTGTTTATAGAAGGTAAGGGTTTGTTTGTATTTTTTTTAAAGAGATGGTAAGGCCCCATTCACACTTGCAAACAAGGCAGTTTGTATAGTCGCCTTGCAGTGGCTGAAATTCTTATTGCTATAAGTTTAAGTGAAACTCAATCATTGTGACCTCAAGGAACTATCACAGTTGGCCAACTTTGATAGTTCCTTGAGCTCACAATGATTTGACACTATATCCAAAATTGTGCCTGAGTCAAGTATTTTCATCCTGACTAGTGTTTGCAATTAACCAAGCAGTACTGCAAGGCATTTTCTGTAAGATGGCAGTATATAGGGGACACTGGGGCCCTTTGTTCTAGGTATTCAGTTAGAAAGAAAAGTTGAGGTAAGCAGAAATATTGATTGAACACCTATTCCCCAAGTATCATATATACAGATACATGAGCTACACCTGCATTCCCATTTTGATGCAGTCTGGGCTTCAAATTTTGCACATGAACATAATACTCTGTGTCCTAACCACGCTAGGACATAAATGCCATAAACTCTACATGTGTCATTAGGGAAAAGCAAGATCCTTTGCTATAGTGTGTCATGAAGACCTTGTCAATAAAGTCACAGCGAGGTGTGGGGGATTCATTTCACCACTGCTGAATATAAATAAAATAACAATCTCGGGATGGGTTCATGTTAAAGGCTGAACTCCAGGCAAACGGCTAAACACACCTCTGTCATATTCTACAGACAAGGTTACATTTATCTCCTTATTCCACAATTTAGCTTCTAGAACTCTAGCCCTCTCATTGGACAATTAATCAGAATCATCGTCTCTGCCCAAATACTAGGGAGAGGGTGATATAGGAAGAGCCAGAGTGGTTTTTCGTGCAGAGGATTGTAAAGCGCAACACTGAACTATGTTTGTATGTGTTTGACTTTATTATGAAGTATTACTAATATGTAGTTTTGTGTTTTTATTCATTTTACTGATATGTGCTAATGTTTCTTTATGTATTGCAGATATTAAGGAACATGTTAAGCAGATTGAGAAGGCGGTGTCTGGAAAGGAGCCGCGGTTTGTTCTTCGTGCACTGAGAGCCCTGCCATCTACATCCCGTCGGTTGAACCCCAATGTCCTGCACAAAGCTATTAATGGCTTTTTCACCTCCAACACTACCACCCGTGACTGGCTCCTGAGCTTCTTGGAGGAGGTGAGAGCAGGCAGAATCCATCTCTTCAATTGACTATTGTTGTATTGGAAGTCATCACATCTTTTATAGTATGCTGTGCTTCCTTGTTTCAACATATGGAAAGGTTCTCTCTTAAGCTGGCCATACACTATGCAGTCTGATTGTACAATCTCATTTAGAGCTGCCATCAACTATGTAGTCCAAGGGGCTGCCTGATTTGGTATAAATTCATCAGATTGTTTCGTTTTGCCTTGATATTACTTGGTTTTATGAAGGAGATCGTACAATCAGATTGTATAGTGCATGGCAAGTTTGGAATATTAGAGGATTTCTTTTCCCACTGTCACTCATTGGAGGATACAATCCAATTGATGGAGGCAGTGGCAAAATAGCACACTCTGTGTAGAAACTGGGAAATGTTTTGGAAAATCAGGAGGAAGGCCATTGATCACTCTCCCAAAGCAGGTTGCCAGACAAACCATTATTAAAATGGGGGGGGGGGGGGGTGGAGTTCCACTGAGGTCTGGACTGGTGGGTGCCAAATCAGCAAAGGGAGATGGTCAGATAGCATCACAGACTTCTGTCTGGTTGTGATTGGTAGTTTAGTGTAATAGTTCCTTTTATGCAGAGAGGGGAATTTATCAAAACTGGAGCAGACATAATGTGGAGCAACTGTGCATGGCAACCAATCAGCGTCTCTCTTCAGTTTGGACAGTTAAGATTTGAAAATGAAAGAGAGAAGCTGATTGGTTACCATGCACAGCTCCAGATTTAGTCTGCTCCAGTTTTGATAATTTCCCCCCAGAGACGGCAGGGGATTTTACAGATAACATTTATCATGAGATACGTACTGTAACTACAGTAATAACGCTAACATTTGTGTTGCATAACTTATTAACTTTATAGCGAAATACACACCATTTGTATGTCTTTATTAACCGTTTTCTTCTTTCCTGTCTGATTTCACAGATGATGGATACAGAGGGAGATTTGCAGTTCAGGCCAAGAACAGGAAAGGCAGCCTCTGCCCCTCTTCTTCCAGAGGTAGAAGCTTACCTGCAGCTCCTTCTGGTGATCTATCTGATGAACAGCAAGCACTACACAGAGGTGAGAGGACAGTTTCTTTTTACATCGTTTTATTCCTCTATAGCAAGGGTAGGCAAATTTTGGTTTGCTGTGGTGCCAGTTGGGACTAGTTGCTTCCCAGTGATCATGCAGATATTTCCCATGATCACACTTTGCCCATGCAGCACTGTTCAGCCACCAGGAGCAAACGAAATACCCAGTACTTCTGAGTATGGAGGAGCATGTGACACTTCTTTTTCTCAGGTGACCGTGTGTGTGCTTGGCCCAGCACTGTCACTTAGAGGTAGGAAGCAGCGAGTGTTAAGTATGTGTGCTGCCAGGGAGAGGGGCATTAAAATAAACCTGTTGCTTTGACCTACATGGGCAGAGTGCAGGTTTGCTTTTAGATTAGTGCTTCTTCAATTAAAGTACACATCTAATTTCTGTGATGTTTGGTGACATAAATATGTTTTTCTCCTTCCCCACAGGCGCAAAAGGTGTCAGATGACTTGATGCAGAAAATCAGCTCTCAGAATCGGCGAGCTCTGGATCTCGTAGTGGCAAAATGTTATTATTACCACTCTCGTAGCTATGAGTTTCTCAACAAGCTGGATGTTGTCAGAAGGTGAGCAACAAACCAAGGCTTAGAGAGCTGCACTGAACAATAAGTAAAATCATTTAATGATGAGTTAATGCCCTCTAGGAAACTATGCTAAATAAGACATTTTGGCCAATTTACCTAAAAGACTGGGAGGAGGGCACATCAAGCAGTGGGCGGGTGCAATAGCCAGCCTGCTATTGCACTTTGAAAAGGCCAATAGCAGACTGGCTGGTTGCCCCAGCCCACTACCTGCTGTATTTACATTTAGCTGCCGTCTGTGGAATCTTGCCACTGGCAGCTGTCATTCCCTGGATAAAGCTATTCAAGCGCCATGTGCTATACTATTATTCTTAAAAAATTATAAAAGGTGGGGGAAATATCAATTTTGGTTTTCGGGCTGACAAATTCTGCTGCGGAAGTTGCGTTCTAGTGGAATCTCAATGGCACTCCAAATGCGCCTCCAACCCACAGTGTGATGGCCCGCACTGGAACGGACAGTACCTCAATGCCATGCGTTCCATTGCAGTGTGATTGCAAAACATTGCAGTTTTATTCTGAAGTAAACTTTAACACTGCATTTGTGTATTTTTTTTTTTTTTTAAATTAAGAATGGTATTTCATTTTTTTAAATCCGATTTTAATTGATCAAAAAAATAAACGGTCAATTAACTGTCGGCACAGCCTGATTGACTTATAGTGCTGCTGTAAAGGGAACTAAAGGAGGTTGGTGCTGAAATACGAGGGACAAAAGCCAGGTAACATGTCCCCGGCTCGGTGCTGAGCTGTCGGCACTTCCACTCGGCCATCATCCCCACAATGCCCAGCTCTCAGTCTCTGCACTGACCCGCTCTCCTCCTCTCTGGCCCTGGATGGGGAGCGGGACTGCCAGCAGCTGCGGCCCAGTTCTGTAACAGGCCACGGACCAGCAGCGGTTCACGGCCCGGGGATTTGAGGACCCCTAATCTAAGGGCAGTACTGCATCTTGGGAAAGGAAAAGTCACCTGACCCTTTCCTGTACCTGGAAACATAATTGTTAAATTAGATAACGGGTATTGTGTTTATTTTTCAAACATAATTTTCCTAGTAGAGAAAGTTGTTTGCAGCAGGTTCACCTTTGTGGGTCTTTGTATGAACAAAACATTGGCCACAAGTTTTTACAAGCACTTTTCGAATGACTCTCCTGGCCTTAATATCATTTTACAAAATCGGCTTTTAAATAGTTTTTGTCATCACTATGGAATTGGTGAGATGTCCAAGTATTTTATTTCAGCATTCTGCTTTTGATTGGTGACTCAATAATATATCATCTTACAGCTTCCTGCATGCAAGACTGCGTACAGCCACACTCAGGCACGATGCTGATGGGCAGGCTACACTGCTCAACCTGCTTCTCAGAAACTACCTACATTACAACCTGTACGATCAGGCTGAAAAACTGGTGTCTAAGTCAGTGTTTCCTGAGCTGGCTAACAACAACGAGTGGGCTCGCTATTTGTACTACACAGGTGAGCAGCGGTTTCCATATGAAAGCTCGGTTGCTTTTCCATCATAGAAGGTGGTGCAACTTTGATCCACAAAGAATTTGACTTGATTGTTTTCTGGACATGGTATTCTCCAACATTTGTGCTAAACTATGATTGTCTTCTGTGTTTTATATATAATGTGTGTGTGTATATGTATGTGTGTGTGTATAT
>NW_017307024.1:179873-184620 GCF_000935625.1 Nanorana parkeri | reverse complement strand
TATATATATACACACACACACATGAGGTAGCATTGGTTATTATTATCATCTGTAGCCTTGATACTTAACGTAGCCCTTGCGTCATTTTAGGTCCTCTTTCATGCCCAGCAGCTAAAGTCACTTATTACTGGTTACATATTTCACATAAAAGCATAATAAAACGTACATTTTTGTGGGAGGCAGGTTGCTAAATGGCCGTAATTCATGAAGTGTAGGGCTTAAACTACCCATTCAACACCAGTATAAACACATTGTGAGATGGTGTGTGGAGAGCTAATGTACTTTAACCCCTTTACGACCAGTGACGTACGTCATTGGCAGCGGGGCCCGTTTAAACAGACCCTGTGTAAAGCTGTCGGCTTTACAATAGAAGCGATTCTGGCGGCTCAGCTGCCGTCAGATAGCTTCTACGGGCCGGTAAAGTGCCCACTGGACTTTTCCAGTTTCCCGGGCACCTGCATCTCAGGTGTTGGCGGGAAGCTGAGGGAGGAGAGCAGCAAACGTCCGTTCACTGATCTCCTACCCGCTCTAGGACTGGGAGCGTATGCGTATTGCATAATTTCCAGTCAGTGCTGGGCTCCTGAAGCCGAACAATAAGCAATCTGGACTTCAATAGCTTATTTAAGTGGAAGGGTGATACTAGGGGTCTTTTGGACCCCCAGCATCACCTTAAAGAGTACCTGTCACTGCCAATATGCTATCACATGGGGGGCTTATAAGCCCCTTCTATGTGATGGCAATTAAAGTAAAGAAAGAAAAAGTTCCAAAAAATAATTGTAAAAAAATGTTTAAAGTCTCCCACGAGCACACGCATATTCATGCAAATAGGCGTTGGGTTCATCTGCGTATGAAAACGGCAATCGCACTACATATGTTGGGTATCGCCGCACACGCCAGAGTGAGTGCAATAATTCCAGGTCCAATATTTACGTGTATCTCTAAATTGATGGCTCTTAAAGCGCCGTCTATGGACTTTTTGGGGTACTGAATTTTGTCACTGTTTCACAGACGCACACAATTTTTAACCTGGGTATCTATTTACTTGTCGTACCCTCATCTTTTATATTTAAAAAAAAAAATGGTTTTATATAGTGTTTTGGGGCACAAAATTTTACTTAAGTGCCTTTTATTACTAAATATTTGTGTTTGATAAAGAGTTGCGCTTGTGCAACATAAAGATTTGCAACTGCCACCATTTCATTCTACAGGGTCTTGGCTTTCAGAAAATATATCATGTTTGAAGTAATTTTCAGGCCTAAAATGTGGATTATAACGTATGCAAAAAAAACAAAAAAAAGTCTTTGGCAGCGAAAGGGTCCTTAAGGGGTTAAATGAGCTGAACCTGAGAAGGTAATAATTATCAAGAGGTTGAGAGAAATGAATCCATTTGTCAGTAAAGTGGATAACCCCTTTAATTGATAATCAGTGCTCCCCTCATCAGCTATAGATGATGGCACAGGACATGTTGGTGAGCAAGTAAATTAGCAATGATCTCTGATTGTGGGAGTTTCTGGATATTTGGATTCTATTGAAGGGCACATATAAATATCATCTTGCTTATTACACTTTAATACTTCTGCTTTAAGAGGTTGCACTTACACTTTTTTTTTCAGGTCGGATTAAGGCCATTCAGTTGGAATATACTGAAGCCAGAAGGACTCTGACTAATGCTTTGAGGAAGGCACCCCAACACACAGCCGTGGGCTTCAAACAGACGGTAAGATATTGCTGGATGATTCTACAAATCCTGAATTGAGGGGTTTTGGTGCATGAAGGAGTAAAGTCAATTCTCTGTTAAGCTTGTTAGAAATGTCTTACCTGTGCAGATGCTCTTTTAGGTGATTGGATGTTACTTTGTGACACACTGGGGTGGACCTACTAAAGAAGTAGATGTCGTCAAATGGAACACTAGTAAATAGAGTGAACACCAATTTTTATTTTTTATTATTATTCATCTTTTTTCCCCCCTTATTTATGGGGTTTTTTGTTTTTTTTTTATTACACTTTGAACATTTGCTCTGCTAAGTGAACGGCCTCTACTTCTATACTGAATTAAACACGGTTCTCTTTCTGATTCCTGTCTTTTTGTTTTTTTCCTCTCCTCAGGTTCACAAGCTTCTGATTGTGGTTGAACTGCTACTAGGAGAAATTCCAGATCGCCTCCAGTTTAGACAGCATTCACTTAAGAGGTCTCTTATGCCTTATTTCCTCCTCACCCAAGGTGAGCCTACATGCTCCTTTTAAAAACACCTTAATATTCAGAAATCTATTTTTACATCATCGCATTACTTATTTTGGCCTGCAGGTATCACTCTTGTACTGCTGCTAATGGCAAGTTTTAAGGCGTTATTCACTAAAGGGTGAAGAGTTTGGAAAAGGCAGGAGAAGTGAACAATCTGGAACAACATAGCTGATTTGAAAAATGTCTCCAGTTCAGCTCCCTTTCCAGTTCAACTATGTTGTCCTAGATTGTTCACTTCTCCTGCCTTCTCCACACTCTTCATTCTTTTAGTGAATAACCCCCTTAGTCTCTCTGGGAGACAGGTCGCTGCATAATCTCAGATCAATTTTTTCTGTATATTGGGTTAAAAAAATTCTAGTGTCGGATGCAAGGCATTTACGATCTCATCTTCGTGTTGTAATTGCATTTGCTTCATCACTGCAGGTTACAATAGGACATATGTGCAAACTGCACAACTACACAGACGTAGTGTGTAAAATGCTTTCAGTAAGATAAATGGGATAGATTCACCATTACATTTCAATTAGTACCGTATTGTATGATACACACAGTAGGGTCCAAAAGCAGCAGTTACTCATTTGTGTAAAGACTTGTTCACTTTGTATAAATGATGGAATAATTTATGGCGACAGTCTCTGACTTTTGGATCCCTGCTCAGGCATACAGTAACATGATGTAAGAGATGTGTACAAGACTCTTACATGGCTTTTCTGTTTCAGCTGTCCGTACAGGAAATCTGGCCAAGTTTAATCAGGTGCTGGAGCAGTTTTGTGACAAGTTCCAGGCAGATGGAACGTACACACTCATCATTCGACTGAGGCATAATGTCATCAAAACCGGTGAGCAGATGACTTGTGAATAGACCCTGCTAGGAGCTGCTAGAGTGAATAGTGATATAATGTTCTGTTGATGAGCCACAAGACTCACAAGTATTGCTTTTCTAATACTAGCATATTGGTGATTTTTTTCCCCCTGTATCACAGTGAAGCTCTGGGACTTAATTTTGCTGTTAAAAACATAATGAGTGCTCTATTCACCAAAAAGTATTCTTTTTTTTTTTTAAAATATATATATATATATATATTTCTCTCGTTTTGTTTCTGTCTGTGTCTTTTAGCTGTTGTATTATTTGTTCACCTGCATTTAAAGAGACCCTATCACCAACTTAAAAAATTGCAGCCCTGTCACTATCCTAAAAGAACTCAATGGTGGGTACCCTGTCCTGTACTTAATTACTGTCAGGGGAGGAACGACAACACGGGGTTGAAAACACCAGAAGTGTTGTATAGCAAAAGCTCCCAGGGCTTTTAAAGCAAGCAAAGATTTGCCTTGCCACCCTCAGGACAGATATATTTTCATTCTGTTCTTTTACTGGGTGCATGCTATTGTGTTCTTTTAGGATAGCAACATGGCCCATATAAAAAAAAGTAAGTGGTAGGCATGTACCTTTTTTGTTTCTTGCAAGTTGTTACTGAACTTCCTGGAGCAAACAATCCTAAGTACATGTGTATACACTGAGTGGGACTAGTCAGCTCTTGTACCCACTCTTCCCTCGGATTCCCCATTGCAGCACCATTGTAGGATAACATGACCCTTAGTTTGGCTTCAATGTAAGTCTCAGAGTTGGTGGTTTCCAGGTGACATAGGAGAAAATAAAAGGACACAATTGATTGACTCGTCAGACCGGCCTTTGCGTCATGCAATGTTCAAGTAAACCTGAAATATGATTGGTTTTTATAGTCAACTGACTTTTCCTTCCAGTCTTTTTCTGATGGTTTTTCTTTTTATAAATAGCCATTTGATAACATTGCAACAGTAGGCTAGTTGTTGGCTTACAACTGCAGGTACCAGGCGATTGGACTTTTTACCCAGCACTGCCTCTAAGATAAAGCAAAGTAGAGAGCCGTTCTGGGCAACCTTTTATTGTGGCACCTAAAATCAGAAATATGTTTATCAGTGTTTGATATGCCTCGCCTGTGTGTGCTTTTATTTTTGTATGTGTTTTCATCACATTCTTGTTCTTTAGGTGTACGTATGATCAGCCTGTCATATTCTAGGATCTCTCTGCCTGACATTGCCCAGAAGCTGCAGCTTGACAGTCCTGAGGATGCTGAATTCATAGTTGCTAAGGTAAATGGTGAGAAAAGACATAGCGGGAAATGTACATAAGCACTCTTCGTTGTTGAAGTGCTGTTGCTTAGACTCTTTTTGTAGAACAATTTATTTTAAAGCTAAACTCTAGGCAGGTTTTTATTTGTGGTTCTGGATAGAGTGGAGAAAAGTTAAACTTTGTTGGGTATTTACTTTTTTTCACTGATCCTATTGAGGAAATTCTTCCTCACTTCTTGACCCTGTGACACATGTACAAAAGATGGGGGTCACTGGAGAAGGAAGATACTATAATTCTTTTTTTACTTCATTTAAATTTGGTTAGTTTTGTCTGTGTGTGTGTGTGTGTGTGTGTGTGTGTGTGTGTGTGTGTGTGTGTGTGTGTGTGTGTAAGCA